>NW_013666311.1:443272-456090 GCF_000517525.1 Limulus polyphemus
ACCACCCACCGCAAACGCTTGGGCTACTCTTTTGCCAACGAATAGTGGGATTGACCGTCACTTTATAATGTCCCCACAGTTGAAAGGGCGAACATGTTTGGTGGGACGGAGATTCAAACCCGCGACCCACAGATTGCGAGTCGAGTGCCCTAACCACCTGGCAATGCCTGGCCGCCCCTAAGGTACAACTCATGAAGAAAAGGACTGTTTCATTGTTTAGGACAGTGTTTCTCAACTGGATGAATGGTTCAGCTAGGGGTTAATGAGATCAGAATCAGGGTGAATGAGTATTATCAATTATACAACAGATTTAGGAGGAAAAAAAAGTCATTAGTTATTATTTATTCCAGTTGTAGTTTGATAAACACATTTATTTAATGTTTATGTTGTATTAATTCTAGTTGTAGTTTGATGTATATTTAAGTCATAATAAAGAATTTTACATTTTAATTTAGTACTTTTTTGTCTGGGGTGAGTGAGCTGTTGTGAAGAACTTATAGGGGTGAATGATATTGGAAAAGGTTGAGAAGCCCTGACTTTGGATATCCTCGCACAAGGGTTATTTACGTTAGCTTTCCATAATTTTGAACTGATAGACTAGAGGGAAGGCCACCCCTTGACCTACCATAATCGAATAGTGGAATATGTCCGTCACTCTTATAACACACCCATAGCACCAAAAGCAATTAAATAAAAGTCGGAGGACTCTTTATGCATCATAAGATGCTTATATACGGGGTTTTATGCTACTATATATCAGTGCTGTACAAGCAGGGAGATCAGGTTATATTAACCTAAATACAGTTGTAGCTTTTTGCCCTCATGCTGGTTTATGAATTGTTATTTTAAAAAGTTTTAATTTGTATATACTTTTCAGAACAAAATAAATTGTATAGCTTTGAATATTTTCTCTTCCTCTCTCGTGATCATATCTTTTATTTTTGTCAAGCGTTCAGTCTAATTCCGAACAAAATGGACATAAATCGACCATGATTGTTACAATTCAGACTGTTCGCGATGATGGATTCCTCCGATCGTTTTTATTTTATTTTTTACTTTTTTTTTTAATTTCAAAGTTCGAAAGGAACGAAGCTAATAACAAACCGTATGTATGATTCAAGAGACAACGTCATTTTAAATAGGCAGCTTCAAACTTAACAGCACGTGCCACGAGGGCTATCTATCATCATCTTTTACAAGCTGTCAGTTGCGGAAGGTGCAGCTTTTCAAAATTTCCACAAACATCTCCTCTGCTTCCTGCAAACTGTCACGTGAAAGAGGGATCATCGTCTGGGTGTGAAAATTGAGTTTAAATGGTTGAACTGATCATATTCTGTTACATTCTGTCGTGCCGTTCATATATATCGTTACGAAAAGTGTTACTTTTTTAGCTTTATAATTTGTAATGTAAATGATTGATCAAATAAACCTATACCTTTACCCATCTACCTTTTTTTTTTTATAAACCTCCTCTCATAATTGTATCCAATGTTCTAGTACGTATTTCTATGCTTGGAAAAGAATATAAACCTATGTATGTATAATCGGTTTAGAAGTTTTGGAGCGCAAAGAAAAACGTAAGTTGTTGTTGTTATTGTTGTATAGACGCCACCATACGTTAGATGACGAAAAACGTTTGCTTTTCTTCTAGGATCGAATCCGTGCGGCAGTTTGCGTAATCTCCTCTTGTGCCCGAAGGGTTAATAACGTGTAATTCACTCAATAAAAGATTCTCGGTTGATGTAGTACATCATAGACCGGAGTGTATAAGCCTCCGAACCATTAGACGCGCTCATCAATACTGGATGCGAGATCCATTTATCTCGGTGGCAACGGAACGTACTGCAAACGCAGTCGACTGCACTCAAAGGGTTAAGAGGGTTTTGTTAAGGGTGTCATTTATATGCAAACTCATGCCTCCATATAAGGTGTGGAATTTCTGATAATGTCATTCCCGATTAGAAGGTAAATAAATAAGGCATGTCTCTACTTTCTTCAAGGTCGGTGGTTCGAGAACAGAATGAAATAGGGGAAGCTAACCAGTGGAATTTATATATATATACGTTTTTTGTTTGTCATAGTGATATCTTGGTCCAATGAGTGTACTGTATTTACAGAAGTGGGTATTTAAACACGATCACCAGTAATAAAAGAAAGATACTCCTCTTGTTCAAAGGGAAACTCGAGTGACTGCCTTATATTAACAACGGCGTCAACTAATTTTGCTCGTTTTGTGAATAATTATTAGGGGTCTCTTACTTTTCATAAACACAACAACTACAATATTAACGTGACGTCCATGATGTCATGGATAAAAACACAATACGACAACTCAATGTGGTGTAGAGAGTGTTATGAAAACAACAACAACACAACAGATTAATGTGGCATGTATGGTGTCGTGAAAAATAAGACAACAAATCAGTGTCTTATTGATGGTGTCATGATAAATAGAATAGCCAATCAATGTGTTGTTGATGGTGCGATAAGGAAGAAAACAAAACAATAATAACCCAATTAAGTACTAAAAGTAACACAGGTTAATTTGGTATTGATGATCGAGAAAACAACACAACAGTTCAATATAATGTTAATGATGTTGAGAAAACAACACAACAGTTCAATATAATGTTAATGATGTTGAGAAAACAACACAACAGTTCAATATAATGTTAATGATGTTGAGAAAACAACACAACAGTTCAATAAAATGTTAATGATGTTGAGAAAACAACACAAAAGTTCAATATAATGTTAATGATGTTGAGAAAACAACACAACAGTTCAATATAATGTTAATGATGTTGAGAAAATCCACCCAATTTAGTTCGATTTTAATCAAATTCAGTGTTAATATTGTTTATAAAAATTCTACTACTCTGCAGTTCATTGTGGTGTTAATGATATTCGGAAAAACACTTTATAACACCTCAGTGTTGTAATAATAACGCTTCGAAACACAAAATCTCAGTATGGTGTAAATAAAATTCAAAACACAACTCAGTGTTGCATTAAAAGTGTTCTGAAACAACAAAACAGTTTAATGTGTTAATGATGTGCAAAAATCAACAATGCAAGTTTAATGTGATGTTACTGATGTTCAGGAAAACAACATAAAACTTCAGTGCGATTGAGGTAATATTCAGAAAACAACAGAACATATTAATATAGCAAAGATGTTCAGAAAACAGCATAACACCTCAGTGTAGTGTGGTGAAGGTTATTAAAAAAAAAACACGATGATTCAATGTGATGAAAGATGGTGCTTAAAAATAAATCTCAGTGTAAGTATGTTGGGGTAGAGATGGCTAACCATTGCACCAACTTTAGTGTAAGAAATAAATCTCAGTGTAAGTATGTTGGGGTAGAGATGGCTAACCATTGCACCAGCTTTAGTGTAAGAAATAAATCTCAGTGTAAGTATGTTGGGGTAGAGATGATTAACCATTGCGCCAGCTTTAGTGTAAGAACTAAATCTCAGTGTAAGTATGTTGGGGTAGAGATGGTTAACCATTGCACCAGCTTTAGTGTAAGAACTAAATCTCAGTGTAAGTATGTTGGGGTAGAGATGGTTAACCATTGCACCAGCTTTAGTGTAAAAAATAAATGTCAGAACAAACTAAGTATTGTTAGACAAAATAGGTTGAACTATCTCATGTTTCTTTATAAATTTCTTAAGTATATAAAATTTATCTGTCAAAAATCTAAAATACTGAAATGGGATAGAAAAAGTATACAATAAAACGACTTTTCGCCATTGTTAAAGTGGGTGGGTCCCTGACCGAAAAGATTGGAGGACTCATACTGATATTTTTTCACGCCGCTGCAGTGCTAGAAATAAGTATCTGTGTAATGTTTTTTTTGTTGTTGTTTTTTTACATTTTATGTTACCACGAGTTTAGCATTGAACGAACGATATTTATCATCTGGTCTTGTTATACAAATAAAAAAAATCTCTACGTATTAACCAAAATGATTGTAGTTTAGATCCATTAGTATAAAACACCTGTAAGGTTCAAAGGCTTCAGTGTATTAATCAAGCTTCTCCATTAGCCCATCATTTCCTATAGCTACCCCAAGGAGAGTCAGAAAACAAACCTCCTTTGGACACTCGCCCGTGGTTCCCGGGTGCACCACTCACAAGCTAACATAACCAAACATGTCACGTGCACTCGGGAAGGTAAGGAACACAAAATCCGATGGCAGGTTCAGCTCATCAATCCTGGAAACCTACACCTAGGCTCCATCGCGCCCGAGGGACATTCCGAGCGCTTTCTAGCCACCTTCGATAGGGGGCTACGCCATATAGGTAAGGAAACCCCCGAGCAACCCCGAATCCCCCTGCCAATGTTAGTCAAAAACTGTGAGGGGAGTTCGCCTACAAACAAATCCACAAACACACAACGGAATTAGTATAGAATGTATATAGGCATTTAGGTCAAAAGCTGAGAGCATTGCCATAAATTTGGGGCAGGGCAACAATGTCTTAATAATTTTTCTTTAGCTAAAGCAAAAGTTCCGTAAACAATATAAATGTCGGAATAGTTCATTACTTGCTTTTTTTTTTTCTGCTAGAACCTTTCTGAAGCACGATAATTAAGAACATAAAGCAGATGGCCAATGAACGAAACATCACGTTTCCAAACAAAAGAAATACATTAAATAAAGTTGGCGTAACAAAGGATAAGCATATAACTAAGAATTTCCTTTGACTGTTATTGAGCTCATGATTGGTCAGATTAACCAAGTAGATGTAGGTAAACCAAACTACAATATTAGCTTCATCTAAATCCAGATAACATTATCACCAATCTGACCAATTATCAGCTGAATATTATACAAGGAAATTCTTAGCTAGACAAATATCTTTTGCTCTGTCACTCTTCAAAACTTCACCTGGAGGATTTCGATACGAAATCTAGCAATTTTGCTAAATTACATGATGTCGGTTTTTCAACAAATGGGACTTTATATGTAAGAACAAAACAAACACATAAGCACACATATAAAATTTTCAACGTATAATTAGATAGAAAAATAAACGCAAAATACTACGCGCGTCTCTTGCGATCTAACCTATTACGGTAAGTCTGAGGGCTTATAGTACTAAAATTGAGTTTCGATACTCGCGATGGGCAGATCAGATAGCTTAGTGATGTAGCTTAGTGTTTAACAACAAACAAATAAATATTCTTCCACGTCACCAACCGAGAAAAACTGTTAACCTTTTATTAGCAACTTAAACTATCAAACTAGCTAGTCTTTTATTAGCAACTTAAACTATCAAACTAGCTAGTCTTTTACTAGCAACGTAAACTATCAAACTAGCTAGTCTTTTATTAGCAACTTAAACTATCAAACTAGCTAGTCTTTTACTAGCAACGTAAACTATCAAACTAGCTAGTCTTTATTAGCAACGTAAACTATCACAGATTGATTATAAATGTTGTAATGGGATACCCCCTGGAGAAAAGACATGATTTTTCCAATAATCATCTTGTGCCTGTAGGGTTCTTCCTCTGTTCCTCAATAAACATCGTGATCATTTTCTCGTTATGTCTCTATTGCTACCTTTCCTCACTAAGGACACTCTGCTTAGACCATTCATAAATTTAGCATCTCTTTTTACTTATACAAAGTAGAGAAAATATCAAGACGCTCTTGTATCCGCTTCACCCAATACACAACATGTTCGCTCAAACAGTATCCCGGTGGCTCAGGGTAAATCGTAGGACATATAATGCTAAAAATCGGGTTTCGATATTCGTGGTAGGCACAGCACAGTTTGCCCATTGTGTAGTTTTTGCTTAACAACAAACAAACAAACAAAATACAATGGATCCATTACTATTTTCCCATGTATAGTTATCACATCAATTCACAAGACTGCAATTTACCCCTTTGTTCAATCACACTTTTGGACTCGTTTTTTCACTTCTTTGTCCGTGCATTCGGAACATTCCTTACTCATCCAACCACTCAGTGTTTACATCACTTATCAATCCATACTTTCGAAACATACATCTTCGACCATACGTTTCAAATATTACTTGTTCACCCAATCACTTGTAATATCTGTTCACAGGTGTATCTGGTACTTAAGTCGTTTACCAAGCATTCGTTTCATAGCTTATTGACTCTTAATAACTCACTTAATAACTGGTTCACCCAATACTTCATCACTTATTCACTCAAACATTGGAACCTCTCTACTTCAACAGTCCTCTCGTTACATCACATGTTGACCCACCCACTCGGATCACCACTCAGTAAATCAGCTGTCCACCCAAGCAATCTGTACAACCTGTGTGACCCATGAAATCCATAAGTCACGTGCTATTCCACCTGTCTATACACCTGGTACACGACGCGTTGGCCCATACAAAAGTACTTCATTTGTTTGTTCATGGACCACTCACATGAATCATGAATTGTAGAGTATTCATGGACTTACTGTCATAACGTATTCAACTATAAAGAATATTCTTCCACTAAAGTCTCTAAATTAAGACACCCGGTAGTATGTCGTGCGGCCAAAACAACCTGCTGCAGGACACACTGTGTTCTTAACAGGAGTGATAGTTTAGCGATTTTCACCTTCTGTATCTCGGACTGTGGTAATCGAAACTATCACATATTTCCTGTGGATGTGTTCTACTGGACTCTTACTTCACATACCAAATTTTATGACAATCCATTAAAAAATACCTTAGATATAACATCTTAAATTTTTACTGAGTTTCATTCTCTTTTTTTTTCTTTGCACCAAAAGTACGAAAACCTTATTTGATAGAAAAATATACTTTACTTTTATGGTTGCACCGTTTTTCGCTTGTTTTTTTCTGTCATCGGATTCAAGACGACTGATTTAGAGCAAAAAAAAAATGGTAAAAGGAAGTGCAGATACATAAGTATAGGTTAGGCCAAGCAAACTAGATTAGCAGTTTCTAGCTCAAGTCGATATGACTGCACCGATTGCAAGGAGATGATGACAAGAAACTGTTAATCTAAATTCCATGGTGTTACTATAAAGGAAGCTATCAACTGTGTTAGAGAAGAAAAATTACCAGCATATATTTTAAAGAATCTGGTTGGATCTGTAAAGTATAGTTCTGTTCCGAATAATAGGGTCGCGATCCTAAAGCTAATGTGGGTTACTATCGTGTGACACTTTCTTACTTGCTGTAATTTGTTGATGTGCATTGCAAAAAGTCATGATATCTTAGGTGTGAAAACAAGGTGCGGCCAAAGAAAAGATTGAGTGTGCATCTTAAAGGAAATAAATCAAAATTGGCGACCAAAGTAGTAGTTACAGTTATAGCGTTACTCACAATCATGCTCCAAGTTGAACAAAAACACAGTCTGGCTGACTAATGAATGAACATTTGCTGTAAAAATCTTATCAATGCTTTTAGTGTAACTACCAGTGTCGTTTCCAATTTTGATTTCATTCCTTTAAGTCGCACACTCAGTCCTTTTTTGGCTGCACCTTTTTTTTCACACCTAAGGTGTTTTTGATTATATACAGTAAAGAAGTAAGACGCATATACCAATCATGAGGTATTAAGTTCTTACAATATGAAGTATTCGAGTATAAACAACCATTAAGTAGTTAAGATATAAACAATCGGGAAGTAGTCGAACACTATTGACAAACAGTGAAGTATTTTCACCTACGTAAGAAGAAACTTCCGAGTTTCTATTGTTATGAATCTAGCAGAGACTCGCAAAACACTTATGGTCAAATTAATATCTTTATTGCAACAGTATGTCTTTAAATAGAGGATTTCCAGAATAATACAACAAAATTCTAATTGCAGACACCGAAATCTATAAGTCCACTTGTCTTAGGCCTAACATTAGTTAAGCCTTTATTAAGTACGGCCTATATTCAATAAAGCGATAAGTTAACACTTTAAATTGTGTACGTTTTTTGCATTAGTTTAGTTAGGGTTAAACTTTACTTAATACCATCAATAAATAAATTATAATGTTATGCTACAACCTAACGTTAGACTTTTTTCAAGATTTTGATAAGCTTTTAATATGTTGTACAAAATGTCTACTAAAGTATATTTACATCCGCCTTTTGTTTACATCCGTTGGAATCAAGTGCGCGCCCATGCGCATTTTGATAGTAAGGTGGGCACACATTTCAGGACAGGGAAAAACTAAGTATTATTATGATATATAGCAACTAATTAAGATTGTAAAGTATTTGAATATCTATAGTTGTGATGTATTGAAATAGATATAATAGTGAAGCCATCAGTATTATAATATCGGAATATTTCAGTACAGTTAAACATTAAACATCCAAATGTACATATACTAGTGAAGTAATCAGCATTATAATATCGGAATATTCCAGTACAGTTAAACATTAAACATCCAAATGTACATATAGTAGTGAAGTAATCAGTATTATAATATCGGAATATTCCAGTACAGTTACACATTAAACATCCAAATGTACATATAGTAGTGAAATAATCAGTATTATAATATCGGAATATTCCAGTACAGTTACACATTAAACATCCAAATGTACATATAGTAGTGAAATAATCAGTATTATAATATCGGAATATTCAAACAGAGTTAAACACTAGATATCCAAATGTACATATAGTAGTGAAGTCATCAGTATTATAATATCGAAACGTTCAAACAGAGTTAAACACTAGATATCCAAATGTACATATAGTAGTGAAGTCATCAGTATTGTAATATCGGAATATTCAAACAGAGTTAAACACTAGATATCCAAATGTGAATATCGTAGTGAAGTCATCAGTATCATAATATCGGAATATTCAAACAGAGTTAAACACTAGATATCCAAATGTGAATATCGTAGTGAAGTCATCAGTATCATAATATCGGAATATTCAAACATAGTTAAACACTAGATATCCAAATGTACATATAGTAGTGAAGTAATCAGTATTATAATATCGGAATATTCAAACAGAGTTAAACACTAGATATCCAAATGTACATATAGTAGTGAAGTAATCAGTATTATAATATCGGAATATTCAAACAGAGTTAAACACTAGATATCCAAATGTACATATAGTAGTGAAGTAATCAATATTATAATATCGGAATATTCAAACAGAGTTAAACACTAGATATCCAAATGTACATATAGTAGTGAAGTAATCAATATTATAATATCGGAATATTCAAACAGAGTTAAACACTAGATATCCAAATGTACATATAGTAGTGAAGTAATCAGTATTATAATATCGGAATATGCAAGTTTAGTTAAACATTAAACATCCAAATGTACATATAGTAGTGAAGTAATCAGTATTATAATATCGGAATATTCAAACAGAGTTAAACACTAGATATCCAAATGTACATATAGTAGTGAAGTAATCAGTATTATAATATCGGAATATGCAAGTTTAGTTAAACTTTAAATATCCAAATGTACATATAGTAGTAAAGTAATCAGTATCATAATATCGGAATATTCAAACAGAGTTAAACACTAGATATCCAAATGTACATATAGTAGTGAAGTAATCAGTATTATAATATTGGAATATCAAACAAGAGTTAAACACTAGATATCCAAATGTACATATAGTAGTGAAGTAATCAGTATTATAATATCGGAATATGCAAGTTTAGTTAAACACTAGATATCCAAATGTACACATAACAGCGAAGAATTCAGATAAACACATTAGGAAGTTTTAATTACATGAAGTTTTTCGGTAGTTCAGCGGTAAGTTTGAGGGTGTTAATACTGAAACTCTGGATTCTATCTCTGCAGTCGGTATAGCACAGATAAGTTAATATGCAGCTTTACGCTTAACAAAAATCAAATAAAAGCAATCGCAAAGATTTCAAAACGTAATGGTAAGGTATTCAACTCACAATGGTAAAATGGCCCGGCATAGCCAGGTGGTTAGGGCGCTCAACTCGCAATCTGAGGGTAGCGCGTTTGAATTCCCGTCACACCAAACATGCTCGTCCTTTCAGCCGTGGGGACGTTATAATGTAACAATCGATCCCACTTTCGTTGGTAAAAGAGTAGCCCAAGAGTTGGTGGTAGGTGGTGATGACTAGCTGCCTTCCCCCTAATCTTACACTGCTAAATTAGGGACGGCTAGCGCAGATAGCCCTCGTGTAGTTTTGCGTGAAATTAAAAACAAACAAACAAACAATTGTAAAAATGTCCAGTCACAATGGTAAAGTATTCAAGGCCCGGTGATACAGTATTCAAGTCACAGTGGTAAAGTATTCAAATCATTGTGGTAAAGTGTTCAAGTCACAATGATCAAATATTCAAGCCACAGTGGTACAGTATCAAAATCACAGTGGTAAAACGTTGAATACTGTATCATTGTGACTTGAATACTTGACCATTGTGACTTGAATACTAAAATGGTAAAGTATTGAAGTCGCAGTAGTAAAGTTGTCAAATCACAATAGTGAAGTATTTAAGGTAGTGGTAAAGTATTCAAGCCACAACAGTAAAGTCGCAGTAGTAAAGTACTACGAATCGTGAAGTCCGGTTTTGAAGTTTTAAAGTAATTAAGTGTATTGTAACTTTGGACTCTTCCGAGTCATAAATGCGCAATCACGCAATACTTAAAAATTTAGCAATTATTACACAATCTTCAATTGAATTTGACAACAATCAGGAGATCCCAACATCAATCGTAAAAAAGATCGTCAGCTGCATGACTGAAATAAATTTTGAATAATGAACTGACATAGCATTTCTGTATCGTTGCTATGTGTTAGAATCTGGGATTCATGCCCTGTGTCTTACATATGGGGATCGATTATTTGCGATATTGTACAATATTTCAATTAGAAACCCGCAAATTTGAGACGTATAAGCCCTTGACACTTTATAGCAAATTGTAAAAATAAACACTCATACGATCAGACACAACGACTACGTTACAACAACCTTTCTAGAAAGATCTGCGTGATCCGCAGTATGAGGCATAGTGGAATAAACTGAATCATAATTATAACATTTGTACCAGCTTATCCCACTGGAACGAATGTGCTATATGTCGAGAATTGGCCATTTTAAGCTTTTGATCGCTAAAAAATATCGTTTTTCCCTTCTTAATGAGGAGCCTAAATAATTCCCAGATATTTGTGGCATTGATTTGTTGCAGACGTTTTTTACTTCATTGGACCAATATGGTACAGCATATGTTTACTAATAATTGAATAAAAGTAATTTATGGATTCTTCTGTAACCTCTTATTCAGCGAAATAACTTTCAGTACGTTCAGGGAGCATTAATATTACAGTTTTTTTTTCCACTTTTAATGTAGATTGATTTTCCACTGAGATTTCTTGATCATAATAATCCAAAAGTACTCGTATATACTTACCATGCCAATTCACATTAATATCCGATAAAAATAATTATTTTGTAAATAATGAAAAAAAAATCGAGTTCTAGTTTGTTTGGTAGCAGTAACTTATTGTCACAGAGTAAGTAAAACTTCTATAAACTACAGATTATTACAATAGTCGTTAAACGTACGAAGTAAGTAGTTAAAAAAGAACTATTTAACTGTAAGTGCCGAGAACGATGACGATTAAAACAAAGGTTGAGGTTCATATAATATGGGCTTTTCAAACAGTACTCTTGGAAGTTCATGTAATAGCCATTATGATGTTCGCATGTTTGTGAAAAAAAACTGGTATTGAACGCGGATTTCGTGACCAGTTGAATTTTGATGGGGTTTGCAAAGGGCTGCTTCTGGGATTTTTCGTGGTGATCATTTTGAATGTGATTAAATGAAAGTGAAGTATTGTTGTGTTCAGATATTTTTCGATTATTAATGATATGTGTCTGCCAAGTATTGTTGTGATAGGATTTTTTTCGAATATTAATGATATGTGTCTGCCAAGTATTGTTGTGATAGGATTTTTTCGAATGTTAATGATATGTGTCTGTCAAGTATTGTTGTGATAGGATTTTTTCGAATATTAATGATGTGTGTCTGTCAAGTATTGTTGTGATAGGATTTTTTCGAATGTTAATGATATGTGTCTGCCAAGTATTGTTGTGATAGGATTTTTTCGAATATTAATTATATGTGTCTGCCAAGTATTGTTGTGATAGGATTTTTTCGAATATTAACGGCATGTGTCTGCCAAGTATTGTTGTGATAGGATTTTTTTCGATTATTAATGATATGTGTATGCCAAGTATCGTTGAGCTGAGACTTTCTCGAGTACATTAACTGGGATCCGAATTCGTGGAATTACCATTCTTTGGAGCTTAGGTTCATGAGATGCGGGTTTGTGAATAATAAACCGGTCTTAGGACTGCATCTGAGAACCACTTTCATACGATACGGTTTACAGATCCATTTGCTGTGATGTAGGTTTTTATCTGAGAATTAGTTTGATGGATGTTATGCGGGTTCGAGAAAGTCTCGTTTTTAGATTTCATTTAGTGTCACAATGATGAGATAAGAGCTTGAAAAGACCTGAATTTGAAGCTTTATATGAGGACATATTTGATGGAATGCGAAGGACTAGCCTTGAAATTTTCAATTCGTCCTCCAGTGGCTCAACGGTAAATCTGAAGATTTTTAAACGCTAAATTTCGGGTTTCGATACCCGTGGTGAGCAAAGCACAGATAGTCTACTGTATAGCTTTGTGCTCAGTAACAAACAAACAAATGCTTTCAATTCAGATGATATAATACGGGTTTACGTAGGTTTGCCTGGGATTTTCTGTTGCTGATATGGGTTTGCTTAACTTAGTCATTAGTTCTCAGATGATGTAATATGGTTTACGTAGGTTGGCC
>NW_013666311.1:457090-466484 GCF_000517525.1 Limulus polyphemus
GGTTGGCCTGGGATTTTCTGTTACTGATATGGGTTTGCTTAAGTTAGTCATTAGTTCTCAGATGATGTAATACGGGTTTACGTAGGTTGGCCTGGGATTTTCTGTTGCTGATATGGGTTTGCTTAACTTAATCTTTAGTTCTCAGATGATGTAATACGGGTTTACGTAGGTTGGCCTGGATTTTCTGTTACTGATATGGGTTTGCTTAAGTTAGTCTTTAGTTCTCAGATGATATAATACGGGTTTACGTAGGTTGGCCTGGGATTTTCTGTTACTGATATGGGTTTGCTTAAGTTAGTCTTTAGTTCTCAGATGATGTAATACGGGTTTACGTAGGTTGGCCTGGGATTTTCTGTTACTGATATGGGTTTGCTTAACTTAGTCATTAGTTCTCAGATGATGTAATATGGTTTACGTAGGTTGGCCTGGGAGTTTCTGTTACTGATATGGGTTTGCTTAACTTAATCTTTAGTTCTCAGATGATGTAATATGGTTTACGTAGGTTGGCTTGGGATTTTCTGTTACTGATATGGGTTTGCTTAAGGTAGTCTTTAGTTCTCAGATTATGTAATATGGGTTTACGTAGGTTGGCCTGGGAGTTTCTGTTACTGATATGGGTTTGCTTAAGGTAGTCTTTAGTTCTCAGATTATGTAATATGGGTTTACGTAGGTTGGCTTGGGATTTTCTGTTACTGATATGGGTTTGCTTAAGGTAGTCTTTAGTTCTCAGATGATGTAGTATGGGTTTACGTAGGTTGGCTTGGGAGTTTCTGTTGACGGTTTGCGCAGAACTGGTTTTGATATTTTATTTCGTTTCCATTTCTTGGCTCTTCATATACATGTTTATTTGTCTATGACACAAACAAGGAGCCAAATCTTTGGCAAAATCTGTAAAAACAAAACAAACAAACTAAAGCATGTGTATGCTTTCGTGTAAATATAAGATTTTATTGTATAACTTGAAAAAGACACAGTTTTAAAAATGTTAAGAGCAAAGCATTTTCTGGGCAGCTTACGTTTACTAAAATGTCTGAAAATTCAAATTATCGTCAAGACATTGCACATACGGTCTTCGAACTTTACACAGCATATCCAAATCTCAGATAAAATATAATTCAATTTTATAGATAGAGAAAACCAAACATCCAAACCATAAAGTGGGTCATTATGTAATGTGCCCTGTTTTTTGTTTTAGGAACCGGCGGAAGAAAGAAGACCCAAGTTGTACACCGTCTATCCAGTTTAACGTTAACTTCGTCGGCCTCACGTGCTTAGAAAAGAAAGAAAGAAAAGGAGCAGATGTGGGTGCTCTAGGCCACAACGTCCCACATCTATACCACCTTCTACTGTCTGCAGCCAGATGTGGGAAGGTGATTGCTCACAAAACATAAATAAAAACAATTAGAATATAAGACATTAATGGGGAAGACAGCAAAACTGTTCTTGAAGTTAGCATTCCAGCCGTCAATATAATCTTTGAACATAAGTACCAATATGTTGAGGTACACTAAGCCTTACCTTTATTATTAGTATAGCTCCCATCCTCCACCCTTAGAAATGTTGGGTGTTTATTTTGTAGCTGCCCCCCCCCAGTGGCACAGCGGTATGTCTGCGGACTTACAACGCTAGAATCCGGGTTTCGATACCCGTTGTGGGCAGAACACAGATAGCCCATTGTGTAGCTTTGTGCTTAGTTACAAACAAACAATTTTGTAGCTGCGTTTCGTTCTTTATTTTTCTCTACATAAAATTAAATTAAATTACATATATTGGAATTGTAAATATCTTTTCTTATATTTAAATGTTTTTCACGTCAAGTATCCCTTGAAGACAGACTATACAGGTAGAAGTAATCGGATCCAGTTGTGACACAAGTACGTAACTCAATAATCTATAATTGTAAGGCCATACCTAATCTTTTAAACTTATTTCTACAGTCACGTATGGAACTAATGAGATAAGAA
The DNA here is from genome assembly GCF_000517525.1 of Limulus polyphemus. Lineage (NCBI taxonomy): Eukaryota > Metazoa > Arthropoda > Merostomata > Xiphosura > Limulidae > Limulus > Limulus polyphemus. The sequence goes on from NW_013666311.1 coordinate 459,055, forward strand.
GAAAGCTTTCCAACAAATCTGTATCTGTAGATGTTGGGGAGTCTGAGGCTTACGATAGTGACAGCAGCCGATTATTAGTGAGGCGGCTTGTACTTTTCTTCCCAGCAGATCAGTTTGCTTTCTAACATCAATTATATCTTGTTTCATAGCAGAATCGATTCTTCCAGAAAATAAATGTATTTTCGAGCTTTTTCAGCTGTATGACAGCTAAGCCGGAAAATGCCAGTCGTAAATTAGATTTCAAAGAGGACCTTGGGGATAGAAAGATGAAAGACAAAAACAAGTCAATGCACACCACCACCATTTGATTGTATATACATATATACACACACATGTATGTACGTACGTACGTATATATATATATATTGCTCACACGAAGGTTACTAAACAAGAGAACGTTGTTTCTGAGATGAGAAATATCATTGTATACTAGACTCTATACAACGCTCAATAGGACTATACGACTAGTTGTTATTCGTTACCTCGGTATTTACCGTTGAACTAAGAATGGACGAAGCTTTTACCCCTGGTTGTGTCTAACTGATCCGCCTACTTCCTTATTTGTTAATAAAGGACAAACCGAGTTCTCTTTTCGTCAAGTTTTCAAATGAATATTAATGTCTGAAATTCCCAATTGTTAACGAACCTTGTTTTCTATGACAAAAGTTTTCAATATTTTTCATTTATGCACCACAAGTATTTAATTTTGAAAACAACACCACTGAAGGAACGAAATATGAAGCGCTAATACTTTCTGAAGCGATATCAAGCGTCTGTGCGTTGGACAAGTACATGTAACCTTGTGACAATAAATTCTTTGTTTCGTGAAATAAGAATTCTTCCAAAAAGAATTTCAAGAACGCTCACACCTATTTTCACCGAATATACACGTGTAGATTTAAGACTCTGCTCCTCAACTCTTCTGTTTAAGCATCTCTCATCCCCCCTGGGTTCTAAGATCGTACTTATTTAACCGACCAAAGAAAGAGATTCATATTATTATTCCATTCAAGTAAGTTACCTTAGCTCTTTGTTCACCGAACGTTGTTTGTTTGTTTAATATGAGAAATTAACCATTTTCTATGTTGTTTTCTTTTTCTCTGGGATTGTGTCCGTGAAATCTTCATAAACGTTTGTGCTTTAATTAAGTTACCACGAATTATATTGTGAAAAGAGCAACCTTTAAAAGAACATACAAATTTTAGAAAACCAAACCAAAACGGTAACAGTTTCACACAGACATTGAATTTATTAAAAATATAACTTATAAATAAGAGGAATAAAAATTGTATAAATATTTAACCATAAACTACAGTGCAATTTTCTTTTAGAAGAAAAATTACATTCACATGCGCGGACAACTACAAAATATGTTTAAAAATAGAAATAGGCTGTATTTGAAACCTGCTTGTCCCTCCGTTGACTTTGATAACACAGGGCAGCTCAAACGTTTAGAAATATTACTAATGGATCTCCCATTAAACACTTTTATCGTGCCTCACAACTATTACTGGTTTTATAGCTTGGCTAGGTTTTAGTCTACAGGAGGGACAATTCTTACATTTTGATAAAATTTCTCTATGACGCCTGGCATGTGACTTGAATCATTACACCTGTGTTTAGTGTTTTATGTAACAGGAAAGAATCATTTAATATGATGTTATTTTTCCTTTCAACGTAATAAACTAGGTTTAGTATAATATTGAATAAAGTATCTTTCCATGATATATCTAATTACTGATGAGTTATACTGTATAACCGTATACATATATACATTTTGTAAACACGTTTTATTCAGTTTGTTATTTTGCTCTTTCTGCCGTTTCAAGTAACCAGCCAGAAAAAATGTCATGATGTATGAACGTTATCTAAAACTACAGGATTGGGTACATTATATAAAAACTATACTGAATATATGCAAGTCAACAAGTCGCATAACCACCACAGCCGATATAATGTCGCGGTGAAACGGAATGTATCAGAACTACGTTTTGACACTGTTTTGACATTTCGCAGGCAGTGTGATGTCACCGAAAATTAATAACGTTTCAGAAAGTTATGTGAAAGCCCTTTCTGACGCAGAATATTCATATACACTCAGATTATAAAATATGTTCAGACAGCGGACTTAGAATTTACAGGACGAGAAAATCTGTTTTACTTAATGGCACCAGGATCATCCAGAAATAAACCTGCAACAATTTGTGCCCCCGGCTTAGTAAGCAAAGTCTGGATCTTGTAACAGGTGAGAATCACGAACATAAAGGTCAGTGGCAAAAAATCCCTCAGAGCGTTAGCATTAAATTTACGGACTTACGACGCTAAAATCAGGGGTTCGATTCTCCATGGTTGACAGAGCCTGGACAACTTATTGTGTAGTTTTGCGCTGAAAAAAAAACGAACAAATTAAAGAGTGGAAAAAAGCCATCCACGTGCCACAGGCAACAACATAGTCAAGAAGGATCTCCGCCCGGAAAAGCGACACAAGTTACGTGTACACAAGCTGCTTCCACGACATAGCTGTTCAATCCTCTCATACCTATGTTAGCCAGAGAAGGAAATGGGTATTCATGCTATTATATATGAAGGCTTATCGATCATTTCGCCTGTGGATTTATATGTAGTAAGGCTGTTGAAATAGATGCTGGAAACCACCTTCCTTATGCACTATGTGTATTTTGGAGAGATATAGGAAGGAGGGATGCATTCTGAAGTTGAAAGCCTTACGACGGAGCCTTTTGCAGTAGAAACTACGCTGCAGAGCTATTGGCAAGGTGCACGGTCGTCGAATAGAGTATGGTCAGATGTGGCGACATGAACTAAACTGACGTAGTGAGGCTCCAAAATAATTTTAATATAACGTTCTCAACGTTTGTACACTAACGCTGGCGTCATGTGATCAAAACAATATGGGTTAACTGATGACGAACGGTTGTAACTCCCAAGACAAACAGTTTGACTTATTTCGTTAGTTGGGTTACTATGACTGCTATCTACTTCCTGATGTTTTGCATGGAGTTATTCAACAAAACTTTTTAAACATAGCCGTGAGTGTACGGTTCGAACTATAACTCCTTGCGACTCCAAATGACGCCCTCAAAACACTATTATTGGGGTATTATAAATTACAAAAGGTACCGTTTATTAGTAATTCCGTATTTATCGCAATGGTAACCGTATTATTAATACACAACGACTTTCCTAACTTTAGAAATGAGTAGTGTGTTTGCACGTTTAGAAACTAAAAAAAGCGAGCTTTTCATGGAAACGACATCTTCATGCAAAACGTAACGCTGTTGCTCACTGACGTATCGTAGTGGAAAATATTTCATGGATAAAAAGTTTGTCTTTTTCGTTTCTGACTTCCTAGTGATATCCAAAACCTTTCCTTGGAATATCAACTTTAAGATATATTCACATATGAATATAAAATTTGGACGGATTTTCAAGAAATCAGGCACACGTATAGAAAACGGACTTTGTGATAATAGCGGAGCTGGTTGTTATAAATACTGGTATTCTAAAAACCTTTATTGACTATTCCAATTAATCTGATGAATTTTTAATTAGGTTTAAAATATTGCATAGACGCCCAAGGTATAAGATTTAATAAAAAGTTAGAACAAACTTATAAATGGAGAAAAACGGCATTGCCGAGTTTTGGTGCTTTAAATTGGACTTGACAATAAAGAAACTCTCTCGGGTCCATAATAGCTGCTGGACTATCACACACATTTCGGTTGTGATTAGTGCTTTTGTAAACTCACACGCTAGAGCAAATAAGTTTGAACTGATTTATTTACATATTACTTTAGGTAATTAAAAGCATTTTTGAAATAAAAAGCAGGCTAAATCGGAAACATTAAAACTCATTAAGGTTGTAAGCAACCTATAAAAAAATCCATACAAATATTTTATTGTTGACTACATATTTTATTATTAACTATATATATATAATATGATATGTGGAAATTACATTCAAACTCTCTCTGAAATAAAGCTAGATATTTCTCATCTTCTATAGAATTTTCAATAGTTTTCTTCGAGACTGCCAACTCAACTTTTAACCTCTTCCCTACTTCGTTATAATGTCTCCATTCGCATTCTGCAAGTTGGTCGTTAAAACAAACTTTAATGGCCGTCCGCGTGATAAACAGATGGCCTCGAACGTAAGGCACATACTTACATAAATCACAGTTTAATGGAAATACCAAGTGCTGAGATAAACGGAAGAAAAAGGCGTTACTTTATACTGTAGATTACAAACGTCCACTTTTTTGTCTAGCCTCGGAACAATTTTACGAAAAGTAACACAAAAAAGCTATCTAAATCAGTATCTTAGCAAATCAAGCAACGGGTATTCCAACTACTTTTCTTTCCAATGTTTCTTATGCTTTTTAAGATAAACGATCTTGCAAAGGAAAAACTTTTTCTTAATGTCTCTAAGAGAGAGACATAACAGCTGACCAAAGTGGACTTGAAATGAGAAGTGGATATTTACGTGATATTCTTTACGTCCGGAATTAATTCAAATTTCACACACGTCTCTTAAAGAAGAAGTTGAAAACCAACACCAAATTCTACATAAATGGGAAGGTCTTCACTCAAAACGAGCAGCAATTTGTTTTCTCGTGACAGTTTACATGAACATCAGCACTGAATTCATCGTGGCAGTTTACGAGTACATCAGCACTCAATTCATCGTGGCAGTTTACGAGTACATCAGCACTTAATAACTCATTTTTTCAAGACAATTCGACAGTTCTGTCTATTCTTCTATCCTCTTGCATTTCACAGACAGACAGGCAGATAGACAGATAATAAAAAGATAGACAAATAAATCTTCATTAGTGGATAAAAAAAGAGAACTGAATGACATAATGAATACCCATGCACAAAGAACCTTATATATTTCTGAGTAGACTTTTGTTTTATCAAGTTATGTTTACAGTTATTTCTAATTCAATCAGGAAGTTCGTTACTGATAAAAAAAGGGAGAAAAACTATTAACACTAGCAAAACATTTCCAAAAGCTTCAATACTTCCTGAGAAAACTAACAAGTTGCTTAAGTCAAGTGGGTTGATTTTTTATCTTTACACAACGTCTAGAAATTTGGAACTTGTCTGTAAGAGCTTCTCAGGAGACCTGTCTAAACAGCAGAGTACAGCTCCTGGGGCCCCTCTAGTTAACAGAATATATAGCCCCCAGGAGATCTATCTAATTAACAGAGTAGACAGCCACCAGAGGACCTGTCTAGTTAATAGAGTAGACAGCCCTCAGGGGACCCGTCTAGTTCACAGAGTAGACAGCCAATAGGGGACCCGTCTAGTTCACAGAGTAGACAGCCCTCAGGGGACCCGTCTAGTTCATAGAGTAGACAGCCCCAGGGGCTATGTCTAATCAGCAGAGTATATACAATCCCCAGGGGACCTGTCTAGTTAACAGAGTAGATAGCCAATAGGGGACCTGTCTAGTTAACAGAGTAGACAGCCCTCAGGGGACCTGTCTAATTAGCAGAGTAGACAGCCATCAGGTGAGCTGTCTAATTAACAAATTAGACAGCCCTAAGGGGACCCGTCTAGTTCACAGAGTAGACAGCCCCTAAGCAAAAAAGCTAATTAGCTAGTGTTATCATTTCTATTAGATTTGACTATTCAAGAATGCTTTTTGTGTTCTACAAACGTCCCTTAAACACAGTGGGCTTAATTTACCCGAAACTATTTTAATTGTCTCTCACGTACAATGACAACCGAATAAGTTAATTACTTGAGTGTATTTCGGATACGTTTAAAACTGGACTACGGAGTAATTTATCAGATTTATTTCAAAACCAAGATTATAACCCACATCTAAACCACGAATAATATCACGTATTCCCTTACGGTAAATAAGAATTTGTATGCTAATCCATTTAAGGTTAATAGTTTATATATATTCTTATCGCTTTATTATTAAAATATCCGAAGTAGAATTGGCTTCTTCACTGTATATTTGTGGCAATAAAGATAACTCTATTGACAGACTCATTAAACTCACTGTAAAAACAGGGCATTATCTTTCTTTCATCTATCAGGCGTATTTAATCTAGTGATCTAGTACCTACAAGATGACGTAAGCCCCAACCCAAGCTGCTTGTATGAAAATGTTACATTTTTTTTACATAGCAGATAATTAGAATGCCTCTACCAGACATATCCTTCAAGCATTACAGCACTAATCTCTTAGTTATGACAGGTTAGCAGTGTTACAAAAATTCATGCGTGAATTATGAATAATCGGTGCATGCATGCATACGCTACAAATCATCTTGTGTGTCTAGAAAATATTTAATAGCACTAATTTTATTTAATAACGAAATACTACAGCTTTTGTTTAAAAACCTAGTGATACTTTATAAATTATGTATTTCAGTAAAATGAATGCCTGTCCCCGCGACTGGTACGATAGCGCCAGTAATCTACAGCAACAATGTCGGGTAAAAATATAATCAAATACAATAAAGAATAATTGATAACAATGTTGTTGTACGTGCGTGTCTCGGGTTAACATAATTAAACACAATACGTTATTATTCTTGTTTTCAATCAACCAACTAAATAATAAAAATGGCTTTCATCTTGTGTTCATTCTAAAGTCCATAAGGTTGTTTACCATCTCGATTTCTGGCTTTGTCCATTTCCGAATGTATTAAGTATCCTAACAGTTAATGAATACAATTATTTTACGATTTTGTTTCTTTGATGAAAACATTAAAGTGCTTCATAATTAGCAATAAGTATTCAAAAATGTTTCTGATATTAAAATAATACATTTAAGATTGATGTATATATATATTTTTACTATAACTTTGTAATTTACAAATGTATCTGACTAATAAGTGCATGTAACAAATGCATTTGTTTGAAAGGTACTATTGTTTGTATGAAACAACTGCAGATGTTTGAAAGATACTATTGTTTGTATGAAACAACTGCAAATGTTTGAAAGATACTATTGTCTATATGAAACAACTGCAAATGTTTGAAGGGTACTATTCTTCTATGTATATGCCAACTATAAATGTTTGAAGGGTACTACTATTCTTCTATGTATACACCAACTATAAATGTTTGAAGGATACTACTATTCTTCTATGTATACACCAACTATAAATGTTTGAAGGGTATTTCTATTCTTCTATGTATATGCAACTATAAATGTTTGAAGGGTAGTACTATTTTTCTATGTATACACCAACTATAAATGTTTGAAGGGTACTTCTATTCTTCTATGTATACACCAACTATAAATGTTTGAAGGGTGCTACTAATTTTCTATGTATACACCAACTATAAATGTTTGAAGGGTACTTCTATTCTTCTATGTATACACCAACTATAAATGTTTGAAGGGTACTATTCTTCTATGTATACACCAACAATAAATGTTT
>NW_013666311.1:467412-472590 GCF_000517525.1 Limulus polyphemus
CATAACAAATAACGTATCCATTCTTCCCAACCAACCTTAGAAACCACGTGGTTCATAACAAGTAACGTATCCATTCTTCCCAACCAACCTTAGAAGCCACGTGGTTCATAACAAGTAACGTATCCATTCTTCCCAACCAACCTTAGAAACCACGTGGTTCATAACAAGCAACGTATCCATTCTTCCCAACCAACCTTAGAATGTTTGAAGGGTACTTCTATTCTTCTATGTATATACCAACTATAAATGTTTTAAAATTAATATTGTTCTGTTTCTAAGATGCTTACTTAGTATCGTTTCTATGATAGCTAGTAACTTCTAGATTTTTGTAGTTTTAACAGTAATATATATGAACTGATGTTGTCACAGCTCAAAGAAATACGATTATTGTAGACGCGAAGCATTTTAATTATCAGCTGACGTGATATCTGATTGGTACATAACCCAGGATGAGTTTACTAATTTAATTTAATTTAAGTCACAGCTCACAAATTGCAAAAGGACCTGAAAAACTGACTGTCCGCTTTCTCAACACTTGATGACAGGAAGGTAATACATTTCAAAAGCTTGAAGAAGATGACTGTCCGCTTTGTTAGCCCTTGACGACAGGAAAGCAGTAAATTTCAAAAACTTGAAGAAGATGACTGTCCGCTTTGTTAGCCCTTGATGACAGGAAAGCAGTACATTTCAAAAAATTTGAAGAAAGTGACTGTCCGCTTCTTCAGCCCTTGATGACAGGAAGGCAATAATACATTTCAAAATCTTTTCTGTGTCACATTCTCGCGACGAGAGTGTCAATTAAATATTCAAAGAGTATCTCGTTGTATTTATTGTATGTTTTCTTTCTGTTGAATATCGAAGCATAAGATTTCACATTGAAAGTCACACACATCTGATTCAATATAAGATTCAGCCACATCGTCATAAGTACTGAAGCGTTTGTTTGTTTTGGAATCTTCGCACAAAAGTACAAGGGCTATCTGCGCATAGCTATTCATAATTTTGAACTGACCGGTTTAATCGAAGGCAGCTATTCGACAGTTAATCACGGCCAGCATTTAGACTACTTTTGTCTGACCGAATGATGGGATCTTAATGTCACCTTTACAAAATGCGAAAGACGTTTTCGGGGCAATAGGAACCAAATCATGAATTATTGGATCCACAGTCCGGTCAAGGTAAGCCACGGGCGGTCAATATTGGAAAGCGCTCGAAAGTCAAAGCCTATTTTATGTTTTTTTTCAATTAAAATATAAAATATTTATATAATACTTTACACTTTCTACTTCCTTGGGTGGTGTTACACCCCAACAGATAAAAACATCTGAAAATATTAGAAGTAATGTATATACTCAATTAGGGGCCCGGCATGGCCAGGTGGTTAGGGCGCTCGACTCGCAAGCTGAGGGTCGAGGGTTCGAATCCCCGTCCCACCAAACATGCTCGCCCTTTCAGCCGTGGGGGCATTATAAGTGACGGTCAATCCCACTATTCGTTTGTAAAATAGTAGCACACGACTTGGCGGTGGGTGGTGATGACTAGCTGCCTTCCCTCTAGTCTTACACTGCTAAATTCGGGACGGATAGTGCAGATAGCCCTCGTGTAGCTTTGCGCGAAATTCAAAAACAAACAAACAAACATACTCAATTAACCTAAGATTAAGCTGTACTCAGTGTATTTATAGGTTTGTACTTCGATGGTAAACAAACTGAGCCTCAAAACACATAAATACCATCGAAAATTATTGTATATTAATTTAAAAGGTTTTATTTAGTATCGAAGGCCCCGGCATGGCCAGGTGGTTAGGGTGCTCGACTCGCAATCTGCAGGTCGCTGGTTCGAATCCCCGTCACACCAAACATGATCGCACTTTCAGCCGTGGGGGCGTTATAATATGACGGTCAATCCCACTATTCGTTGGTAAAAGAGTAACCCAAGAGTTGACTGTGGGTGGTGATGACTAGCTGCCTTCTCTCTAGTCTTACACTGCTAAATTAGGGATGGCTAGCGCAGATAGCCCTCGTGTAGCTTTGCACGAAATTCAAAACAAACAAACAAACAAACTTTAGTATCGAAAATGAGCTACATTTTTGGTATATCGGCAACTGTATTACTGACAAAATAAGTTTGTTGAACGCAATCTCATCTTCTCACACCTATTTGAAATGTTGGACTCACCCGTAATTATTGATCCAAGAATTTGTATTTTTCGGATAATAGTTTGCACGCGGTTTTCTCAAAAAGAAAAAAGACGTTTAGAAGTCCCACCTTGTGGAATAAATCTAATAATGATGGCTTTCTTGTCGAAAATGCGTTGGTTTTATATATTGATTTGTTTCTTTAACAAGTAGACACCTGCATTATCACAGACATCTTCAAGTACAATCTAAGTGTAGATGGTTGGCCTTCAACAATCCGGGTTCTTGGAAAATGTACAAAAAACAGATATGTTTTGCATTCTTCCACTCTTTTTTTTTGTTATTTCTCGCTTGATTTTAAGAAATTCTTACAGGCAATATCTACCCAGTATCAAACAACATTTATTCAATAGTCAAACAACATTTACTCAGTAGCCAAACAACATTTACTCAGTAGCCAAACAACATTTACTCGGTAGCCAGACAACATTTACTCAGTAGCCAAACAATATTTACTCAATAGCCTAACAACATTTGCTCATTACCAAACAACATTTATTCAATAGCGAAACAGCAATTACACGGTAGCCAAACAATATTTACTCTGTAGCCAAACAACATTTACTCAATAGTCAAACAACATTTACTCAGTAGTCAAACAACATTTACACGGTAGCTAAACAAAATTTGCCCAATAGCCAAACAACATTTACTCGTTAGCCAAGCAACATTTACTCATTAGCCAAACAACATTTACTCTGTAGCCAAACAACATTTACTCTGTAGCCAAACAACATTTACACGGTAGCCAAACAACATTTACTCAATAGCCAAACAACATTTACTCGGTAGTCAAACAACATTTACACGGTAGCCAAACAACATTTATTCAATAGCCAAACAACATTTACACAATAGCCAAACAACATTTACTCGGTAGTCAAACAACATTTACACGGTAGCCAAACAACATTTATTCAATAGCCAAACAAGATTTACACAATAGCCAAACAACATTTACTCAGCAGTCAAATAACATTTACACTATAGCCAAACAACATTTACTCAGCAGTCAAATAACATTTACTCAGCAGCCAAATAACATTTACACTATAGCCAAACAACATTTACTCGGTAGCCAAACAATCCGCCTTTAATGTTAGAGATTATCATTAGTTGAGAAAAACTTCCATATACCATTTAGCTTCAAGAACACGCATGGACAGGTTCTTAGAATGCATCTCCGACAAAAGGTGGTTAAATAAATCCAAAGTTTAATAAAAGTCCATTACTTTTATTTAAACGAGTCAATGTTTAATAAGACATTCAATTAATAATTTTAAAGTAAATTGCCAGGCTCCTTTTAGAGGAGAAAGGGAACAGAAGTTAACGAAACTAATGTATTATTAAGAACATGCTGTTTCTCAATGTTAGCCCGCATATCTTGTAAACATTTATTTCATGCCCAGTTCCGTAAAAGTAATCGTAACGTCCATATGAAGTTTTGGTTTTGGTTTGTTTTGAATTTCGCGCAAAGCTACACGAGGGCTATCTGCGCTAGCCGTCCCTAATTTAGCAGTGTAAAACTAGAGGGAAGGCAGCTATTCATCACCACCCATTGCCAACTCTTGGGCTACTCTTTTTACCAACGAATAGTGGGATTGACCGTCACATTATAACGCCTACACGGCTGAAAGGGCGAGCATGTTTGGTGTGACGGGGATTCGAACCCGCGACCCTCAGATTGCGAGTCGAGCCCCATATGAAGTATTATGTGGAAAACGGTATCCTAGAATGTCGTTCACAATTCTTTATTGAAAGTTAATTTCATGAACAATAACATAATATTTAACACGGTTGCGCAGGAGTAAGTTCAAACTTTAATGTCAAATTATATAGATAATTACTGTCGAAATAGCTGACATTGTTTTACTTGTTATAACAGCACGATTTAAAATATATCTTACGAAATTTAAGAGTGGATTTTTTTTTTAGTTGATCATAATCTTTCCCCGGTGTTTTCAAAGGAAAACCTAGATTAATAAGATTGTATTGTCCCGTGCTATGACTATCCGATCAGAGTAATTGGAAAATAGTTTAAGAGAAGTAAATACGTAAAATTGAAGTATGTGGATAATTTAACAAATTAGTATGTCTTTTCTAAAATACGCCTTTTGTCCCATCCATTTCTGTCACTGAAGCCCCCTCCCTCCCAGTGGCACAGCGGGATGTCTGCGGACTTACAACGCTAGAAACCGGGTTTTGATAGCCTTGGTGGGCAGAGTAGAGATAGCCCATTGTGTAGCTTTGTGCATAACTACAAACAAACTGTCCTTGAAGAGAATATTCTTCCACGTGGTTTCTAAGGTTGGTTGGGAAGAATGGATACGTTACTTGTTATGAACCACGCGGTTTGTAGTTGCTTTATACATAGAAAAATAGTACTACCCTTCAAACATTTATAGTTGGTGTATACATAGAAAAATAGTACTACCCTTCAAACATTTATAGTTGGTGTATACATAGAAGAATAGAAGTACCCTTCAAACATTTATAGTTGGTGTATACATAGAAGAATAGAAATACCCTTCAAACATTTGTAGTTGCTTTATACATAGAAGAATAGTAGTACCCTTCAAACATTTATAGTTGGTGTATACATAGAAGAATGGTACTCTTCAAACATTTATAGTTGGTGTATACATAGAAAAATAGTACTACCCTTCAAACATTTATAGTTGGTGTATATATAGAAGAATAGAAATACCCTTCAAACATTTATAGTTGGTATATACATAGAAAAATAGTAGTACCCTTCAAACATTTATAATTGGTGTATACATAGAAGAATAGTACCCTTCAAACATTTATAGTTGGTGTATACATAGAAAAATAGTAGTACCCTTCAAACATTTATAGTTGGTGTATACATAGAAAAATAGTACTTAGTTGGTGTATACATAGAAGAATAGAAGTACCCTTCAAACATTTATAGTTGGTGTATACATAGAAGAATAGAAGTACCCTTCAAACATTTATA
>NW_013666311.1:473576-481771 GCF_000517525.1 Limulus polyphemus
TTTTTTGTTGTTGTTGTTGTCATTTTTCCTCATTCTGATAGTTCCATCTCATGTATATTTGCAAAACTTGAATTATGATACTAGACACTACACTATGACTCAAAATGTCCACATCTTGGGGATTTGTCTTTATTCTCTAAGGCCAAACGCTGTCCAATTGTTGTCGTTCCGGACTGTGCATATGAGGTTCCGTGATTTTCGTTCCGTTACTGACAAAAAACAAAACAAAAACGCAATCCGCACTTTGGGGTCGTGGGTGCGTTATAAAAGTCTGGAAAGAGTGTGGCCCAAGAGTTGTAGGTGGGTGATGTTGGCTAGCTGCATTCCCTTTAGTCAATCATTTCCAAATTAGCGCAGATGACCTTTGTGTAGCCTTGCACGAAATTCAACAAACACTTTATTTACCAGTTATCGTTTTCCAGACTCGAAGTGAATGGATGATAAATCAGAGTAGCAACAACAGTCATTACCTTCTCTACTTCCGGTGTAATGTCGAGTAAACTATCTTCTTATCAACTGAACCATAGAGTACACACAACCTTTTCTTGAAATTACTTTTCCAAGGCGAGTGCACGGCCACCCAACCTCGTCCAGTAAATTACATTTCACAATCGTGGTCTGTTAAAGAAAACAACATCGAGAAATGAAATAACCAGATAGATGAAAACAAGGTTGTTACATTCGAAAGGTGGAGGGTGACGACCTTAACCTTGCTAAATTACCTTTTCTGATTACCTGTAGACATGGCTCACTAAATGAAGAAACAGATTAAACAAATAATTGGCTAGAATATATTAAATCTATTAGTATTTCAATATTTAGATAACGCAGTAAATTACATTTTTCAGATATATATGTGTGTACAAATAAATGCATTCATAAAGTTAGGTCGTCTTCAGTGAAAAAAACTATGCTGATAGATAGGAAAAAGGAGATATAGATGTGGATAAGTATAATGGAGGATATGCTTACATGCACACTCATGGCAGTAAGTATGTTTAGGTATAAAACATTTTACATACACATGTAGATGAGTAAATAGCCACTAGTAAATCTCCCCAATAAAATAGACGAATAGACAAACAAATATAAGGATAGCTAGCCAAAAAAAAAAAACATACACAGGAAGCTAAATATGCAAAAACATGAAGAGCTGAGCAGATACACAAACAGACAGGTAAAAGAAACACAGAGATCTAGCGAGAAAGAGAGAGTACTCTCTCTTCTATATCCCTGTTTCTGTATATATCTGTTAGTTATTAACTTACCTGTCTTTTTGTATATCCATACTGCTCTAGGTGTTTGTTTCTTCTTAAATAAGGTGTGTTTGTGTGTGTCACTCTCTCTTCTATATCCCTGTTTCTGTATATATCTGTTAGTTATTAACTTACCTGTCTTTTTGTATATCCATACTGCTCTAGGTGTTTGTTTCTTCTTAAATAAGGTGTGTTTGTGTGTGTCGGCACACACACAAACATACCTTACTTAAGAAGAAACAAACACCTAGAGCAGTATGATAAAAACAGTAAGAGTTACTAAAAGTCCTAATGCTTTATTTACTTTGTGCTTCGTGAGTTCCAATAGCTTGTCAGAAAAAAAAAACATGTTTGTCTCATTTACTTTTTTGCTAAGAACTATTTTTACTATAAATGTATACTTTATATCACGCATCGTTAAAGTACAGTTTCTGGTTGCTTTGCCCTTTTATTCCATTGTATTGAAAGCGCTTTTTTACATGTTTAACAACTTTCTACCCCACCTAAACCCCAACGAAAACAACAACAACAACAACAAAACAAAACATTCAAGCAGTTTGAAATGCGCTCGTGATAGTCCCATTAATACAAGTACGCCAAGACTCTCTGCATGCTTAGGATTTAAATTCTACTCCCGAGAGAAAAAAACTTGTCTTAATGGCACTACGGATTTTTGTTTAAAAATGTATTAGCTTCACCAGACTGCATGAATCACAATAATAATAAAAAACTAGTCCAACTGCTGTAGTAGAATAATAGTGATTCTGTGTGTGTGTGTGTGCGACACCCGCTGTTAAGGAAAATTTCGTCATGCTCTTGGATCAACTACGATCTTGTTGGTCTGCTCGTGAAATCACATCGATTTATATAATTACATAACGAGCAAAGAAAGTCCTCGCCACTGTTAGAAAGATCATTGCACGCGAAATAGATGCAAAAGTTAGCATCGCGTGCTTATATTGCTTTATGTTACACACAGACAAATTATTAAGGCCATAAAAATTTGAATAATACTGTGCTCATATTCATTCACCTTGAGGTCACTTCTTACAATTCCAGAAAAAAAAATATCGTTGTTCAGTCATTTTTATATAATGTATTTTTTTTATGAGTACTTATTATCAATTTAATGCTTTAATTTCAGTTCTTTTCAAATATATCAGAGATTCTTTTATTATAATTTCTTTTTCGGGGACATTGTGCTACAATATTAAGAGTGAAAACAAAAACTACATTTTTGACACAATGATTTATTTGTTCGTTTGTCTGTTTGTAATTAAGCACAAAGCTACGCAATGTTCTACCCGTGCTCTGCCCACCACGGGTATCATCGAAACCCGCATTCTAGCGTTGTAAGTCCGCAGACATACCGCTGTGCCACTGGTTGGCTACAAATTTTAATAAAGATTTTATGTTTTATTGTATCAAAAACCGACGTTTTTGTTTTTCGCTCTTAATTCTTTGATTAATTATCTTTCAATATGTGAACTTATAAACTGATTTAAAGGAACTGATATTTGAGAAGAGAGTCTTCGACCTTGTGACTTTCAATACCATGCTGATAATTTCGTAGAAGTTATGTTTGTTTGAACTGATAAACTAGAGGGAAGACAGCTAGTCAATACCACTCTTAGACTGGTTTTGTGTGACTGAATTGTAAGATTTGATCGTTACTATAACAAGGAACACGTGGGAACCAGAATACGGAGCACGCTTTTGTCTGCTAATGGACGCAAAATCAGGAATCCTCGAAATAACAGTTCGGGCACACAAATCAATAGGCCACGCCAAGTCCTAGAACTTATGTAGTTTCACATAAAACAAAATGATTTTAAATCTGAAAGTATTTATGCAGAATGTATTTTTAGACCTAAGTATTAAAGGCTAACGAAGTATGTACACAAGTACATAAATCCACTTTTTTTATAAGAAATATGTTTTTAAAATTAATTTTGGTTTATTGTTTGACTATGAAATATTTTAAGGTCAGAAATTTGTCTTCGTCGTAAGTAAGACTTCACATCGCAAGGAGCTTTTATCATGTGTGTTGATGAAAACAGCTATAGAATATTAGACTATATTAATCCGCTTTATTCTCTTGGTTCCTCGTCAAAATTACTTTGATAGCTATGGCCGAAATTCAATTTACTCTGCAGAACTAAACTACACATTATGAAGTTTGACATTACCCTACTTAAGTGTGTGGTTATACCCTGAATAATGACAAATTCTACATGCGTAGCATACGGTCAACACGACGTAATCGGTATACGACTACTAGGAGCAATTGAACAAATTTTGTTACCCGACGTTTCATTGTGTTGTCAAGCAAGCGGATCACTAGAAACGGATTGGAAAGGATAATTAGAGTAACACTAAAGATTCCTTCCCGAGAGACCTCTTAGTAGCTGTTGTGGTTACTTAATGCTGCTGATGGAGGCATTTGATTGAATTACAGAGCAAGAAGACTCGTGACCGATGAAATATAGGCTTAAAGAGGATACGTGTGGTTTTTCTCTTTTGTTTCCACTTCTCTCAAAAACGTTTCATTGTATTCTTCATTCATTAGTGAAAACGCTTTTCTTTTAGTTCGTTATCGCCCTAATCTTTATTTTACAAACCTACAAACACGTATAGAATGGAGAAAAATATTCGTGCCCAGTAAATACCATAAAAGTACTGCTCCACAAATATTCTACTAAAATTTACAAACTCATGTAAGAATCAAAATACATGCAGTACGAAGTCGAATTAAGTTCTTATTCACCTTAAGACCAAAAGTTCAAAACGTTATGGTCCTGCTGTTATAGTTTTCTCTATTTCAACTGTAGCTATTTGACAGTCAGGAGTCTTGGGCTGAGAGACACAGAGAGGACATAACGTATTCCACTCAAACCGTACATTAACCGTACATGTTAACATTAGAGTACGATATTTCTTTTGTCTGAATGTGTCAGATTTTTAATTTATTTGATAAAGCACGTGATGTTTTGCTTTTTGTTTTTTGTATGCACTTCTTGAGTTTCAGATTTTTATTTAAATCCGCTGCTTAGAAATATAACTGAAACTAGAGATTGTAGTTAAAACAAACTCGTCTTCGCCAAACTACACGAGTTAGAATAATGACAAGTTACTGTAACACGAACCTGCTATCTTGAAACGTAATTACTGTTTCCAATAACTAAGAATATATATTTTTATGAGTGCTTGCGAAACGTAATATTTCATTATATCTAAATGGTTCCGACCCTTCATTAAAAATTGAAATTATATTTTAATCCAATTGATTTTTTTTGTTTTATCTTTTTGCAATAATGAATGTCAAATACCAAAGCTTGAAAAACTAACTTTAAAAGAATTAAAGTTGTTATCCAAATTTAATTTTCTTTATAATACAGAAATGTTATTCTTAGATAATTTTGTCGGCTAAGCAGGCCCTGTCAAACTTCGAGTTTAGTACATCTATCGTCGAAGTAACTCTTCATTAAAATTCCTAGAAATGGTCGTTGGCACGTAAATACACTTGTCAATACATTTATTTCTTAAATTCATTGAATACCTTTGGCTAATTAACATGTTTTATTCGATTCACAGTCCGAACTAGTCCGGGGCAGGTGGGACAATTAGATAGTAAGTACTTCGACATCTCAGAGTGAGATAAAGACCTCTCGAGTCACCAGCGGCTTAACAACTAGAAAGAAAGAAATCAAAGAAGAAAGAAAAAGGTTATTTTTAAACGTGATCTTGGTGTTATAGATAAAAGCATTTTTATCTAATGAATTGTTTCGCTTGCGAGGTTCAATCTCTTAAAGTCCCCGAATCTTCGTGTCCTTTTTAATGAACTTATTAATTTTTAATTTATTGTCATATAAAATGTGGAACAATTAGTTGTGTTGTCCAGCCTTTATCGTGATAATGCCGATAAAGCTGGCAGGCTACTTAGTGGTCGAAAACAATGTTATTGGTTTCATACACAAATACAATCAAGTCTTTAAATGTATGCTCCGTGGCGATAACACTAGTCGAGAAGGGGGGAGGGATCTACAGTGCAATTAACCTTGATATCTCTTCGTTAAAACAATACCAAGGACATCTTGTGAAAGGCGAGTTATCGGTATCTGTAATTAAAGAGATAACAATGAGTACATAGAAAAAGTTCGTAGCGTGTAACGAGTACTAAAAGGCACCGTCCCATTTTTAATTGGAATTCCGGAGGTCTGGTGAAGCGCCAGGATAAGTAGAAGTCATATAGTGGGTATTAGGACTGTAAATGATACAATAACATCTGTTGAAAATAATATCTAGATGATAACAATAATAATAAATGCCATAATAAAGGATTTGTTGATATATTTGTTAGAATTGATTAAAAAACAACTCTGTATTTTAATTCCAAATAATTTTTAAGTGGTCCCTTACTAGAATAATTCACAAAACCCTTGTTGTTTAACTATGCATATTTTGAAGCAAGATATGTATAGTTTTAGCATACTAAAACCGTATTAAAAACTTCGTCTGTATTAGGTTTGTTTGTTTGTTTGAATTTATGCACAAAGCTACACAATGGCCTATCTGTGCTCTGCCCACTACGGGTATCGAAACCAGGTTTCTAGCATTGTACGTCCGCAGACATACCGCTGTGCCAGTGGGGGGGGGGCGTATATTAGGAAATGTTTAAGAATAATCTCTTTAATATTGAACTTATGAATGTACATACTCATTCATTCCTATAAAGTTTAAGACACTTCAGTTAGAAGTAGCTAGCAAATGTCCTTCATCCTGTGGTTGCACACACTTCATGCTGTAAATATCGTTGGTTTGTTTTAACGCAAAGCCACATTGGACTATCCTCGAAAAATCGAACCCGGATTTTAGCATGGTAAGTCCGTAAACTTACTGCTAATCCACGTGTAGCTTTGAGCGAAATCCATAACAAACAAACAATATTTCGAATTTGATTGAGTTTGATTCTAATCATATCCTAAGGAAATCTGAATGTGTTGGGATGGTTCAATCTTGTGGTAATCCCGTTTTTTCGTGATCGAACCAGGAACTTCTATTACAGACTTAACTATCCCAAAAATATTATGAATTTTAATTGTTTTGTTTGTTTTTTTAATTTCGCGCAAAGCTACACGAGGGCTATGTGCGCTAGCCGTCCCTAATTTAGCAGTGTAAGATTAGAGGGAAGGCAGCCAGTCATCACCACCCACTTGGGCTACTCTTTTAACAACGAATAGTGGGATTTACCGTCACATTATAACGCCCCCACGACTGAACGGGCGAGCATGTTTGGTGTGACGGGGATTCGAACCCGCTATCCTCAGATTGCGAGTCGATATTCGCATAAAGCTACACGATTTTAAACTGACGCTGGAGGAAGTACAACTACTCAATAACAGCCAATACCAACTCTTGGGGTACTCAAAGATTAGAGGGACTTGAACGTCACCCTGTTATATATATATATATAGCATACACACGATTTTTTTAGGGCCAACGAGGCCCAAGTCCTAGACCCCCCCAAGTCACCAGTCCGGTAAGCTAACCACTGAACTACTCCCGGGTTATTTTGAATTTGTTTTGGCTAGTCTTAATAATGTCAGTCTTAAAACAACGGTACTCCGAGTTTATTTAAGTCGATTATAAAGACATACCTTAACAATCAAGCGGTGTTCTGAATTTGTTAAAGTTGATCTTAACGTTTATTTGGAATTTGAAATATGAAATATGATTGAATGGCTGACGATGCTAGTCTACAACGCAGATAAATGATATATATATATATATTCTGGAAAAATAAGGTTATAACAATTATTTTTATATATATCTTAAAACTATATTATCTTTATGTTCATATATGAAACTTGTAAAATCATTTGCGCTGTAATGACTGGAAATCTTCGTCAATCACCTAACAGTGTTTCTGCTCTATCCCAGACACAAACAAGAAAACAATTATTATACATTATTGAATATAATAAAAATTAGTTTGTTTGTTTTTGAAATACAAACTGACACAACATTTTTCAAATCGATATTTTGGTTAAAATATACTAAAACAAAATGTGTAAAACTTCGGGCAGTTTATTTTCAATGTTATAATATCACAAAGATAAATCTTACATTCATTCATAACACTTGCCTACTGATGTTTTGGCCATAAACCAGTTTAGCCCTTTAACACTTGTTTGTTTTAGTGGCACAGCAGTATGTCTGCGGATTTACAACGCTAGAATCCGGGTTTCGATACCCGTGGTGGCCAGAGCTTAGATGGCCCATTGTGTAGCTTTGTGCTTAATTAGAAAACAAACAAACACATAAGTTAAAACCTGAAAAAAAAAAAACGTGGATGTCTAACTAATGTTACGCCACCTGGTCGTAGTTTTTTCAATGGAGACGACAAATAACTTCAGATAAATGTTTATTTATTTTACCCGACGTTTCAGCTTACGCCTTTTTCAAGGGTCTATTAACGTCATAGGTTAAAAAAACTGATTTTAGATTATAGTAACCGAAAATAATACAAAACCACAACAATATAATGGAACGGTGAAATGTTATAAAAGTATTGTTGAACGGGTTAGAGTCGCAGATCACATAAATTTTCCTTAGACGTAATCGCCATTTTACCCATCCATACCCATAGAAGAAGGCATAGATAGTATCATTAACTTCACATCTTCATTTGATCAACATACTTTTCCAGGGAACATCACATCAGACACCATCCGCACAATGCTCAATTTTGTCCCTACATAACAGTTATTTTAAATTTGGTGACACATTGTACAAACAAGATAAAGTAGTAGCAATAGGTAACAGAGCAGCAGTCACGTTTACTATAACATCAGACACCATCCCCACAATGCTCAATTTTGTCCTACATAACAGTTATTTTAAATTTGGTGACACATTGTACAAACAAGATAAAGTAGT
>NW_013666311.1:482683-487046 GCF_000517525.1 Limulus polyphemus
CATGCATACCTTAGAAACCAAAGCCCTTGACACATATAAACAAAAAACTTGTTTAATACTAGATGTGTGGTACAGGTACAACGATGACATATTTGGAATCATAGATAAGAAACACTACAGCACTTTTACTACTTCCCAAACAACTTCTACTCATCAGTCAAGTTCACACTAAAACTACCCTACGCAGAAGAATACTTAACGTTCTTAGACGTAACCCTAAAAATCCAAGACAGACAAATACGGAGCTCCATGCATACCAAAGAATGCAAGAAACCGATATTTCTCCATTACAAGTCACACTAACTAGAACAAGTCAGTAGGGGAACCATAATAGGAGAATTTTAGAGAAGGAATAGAAACTACCCCACGCCGAATGTCATTCAAACAACACAAAATGACTTTAAAACACTGCTATAACGAAACGGATACCCCGTATACTACATCAACAGTGTTTTCAAATCACAAAAACATTAAAACAGCAACAGACCCAAAACCAAAAAAAAAGAGTTACACGAAACGCCGACAATGAGCATTCCTTTCACAAACGATACAGTCACAAACAAGATTCGTAAAGCCATAGAGCAATCCCAACTGACAAACAACGTAACACAAAATCAGGTAAAACACTGAAAGAACTATTTGTTTACTGTTAATTCTCACAAACAAATTTACCAAAAAACAATGTTACACCAGAGAAAATAGAGCAGGACAAATGTGTCACATCCAAAACGTAGTCTATCAAATCATTTGTAATATATGTGGAGACACATATATATATAGGAGAAACCTTTCCATACACACACATCTCAGAACACATCAATGTGCTATATACACATGATCAACACAAAACTGCTCCAGCAGAACATTTCCTACACAAACACGGATCCCCAAACAAAGAAAACCAGAACCCATTTAATGTTCGTATTTTACAAAAAAACCAAAGATTTTATATAGAGAGAAAATACATGAAAGCTATACTCATTAACGAGAAAAATCCAAAAATGAACAGAGACAATGGATGGTACATGTAACCAAAACACCATTCACAGAACAACAAATTGTATCAATACGTTTTACACTCATTACTTCCAGCTTAAGACTTGCTTACTCTGGAATACCACACAGTCTTACAATTAGTTTAAACACTGCTAGTAAATTTCGAATCTTTTCCACTTACTATTGTTTCTTAGCAACTTCTATTTTCTGTCTGTGTGTTTTCAGTTAATCATAAAACATATTTCGGTTCTCTTTAATTTGACTTTAGTAATATATGTCATATGTTAGTATAGCTACGTAATATAAGTATATTATATTAGAACAATAATGAAACGACAATGGTATTTCATACACTGTTGGAGACACGTGCGACAGACTCGAGAGATGGAACGTCACAATCAATTTATAAGTTAACGTATACTTCAATATCAAACAGTTTGCATGTATTAACCCTGAAGAAGCTGTAAAAGCGAAACGTTGGTAGTAATATATATATATATGTACATCTGGAGCGTAAAGGTCGTTTATCTAAACTTTTGTCACAATGTACAGATCATAAAAGTAAACGTCAAAAAATTAAAAAATAATATTATAGAGTCAGGCATTGTATCTGTTAAAAAGGGTGTTTGGATTGAATCAAAGAAGATTCTTTAAATTTTCTGTCATGAAAGTTGTCACAAATCTCTAAATTTTTGATTCGATGAGATGTCTTGTGCCGTGTGCGTTGATATAATGTTCAACGGTGGTTTCTTCGTTGTCAAGATTTGCTGTGGCACGAATATGTTAGACGACTGGATATAACTTACGTAAGAAGCTGAACACTGTGTAGATGTCATTTCACAGACAGCGTTCTAAAGTGTGCAGAAAAGCACATTTTGGATTTGCATGGATTGTTGTTATTGAAGGCTGAAAGAGTAAATATATCCTTCAGTTTTTTACCGGGTTTTTGTGTGATGTGGATATTTAAAACAGATCTTCTAATCGGTTGACAAAGATGAGTAGTTAAGACAGTGTCTTGATGTGGTGGTTTCTTTTTTTCTTTTTTTGGTGTTGTTAGTTAAAATTTTGTGTTTCATAATAAGGAGTGTCTTTCTTAGTAATGTAACTTTCCGGATAGCTATTGGACAACACCACCTTTCGCAGTCCATGGTGTTGCAATTTTTTTTCAATCCTATTAAGTTGACCGATAATGACACCCAATTTGGTAGCTGGTGAATGGTGTGAGTTTTATAAATTTTGTAGGATAATGAGTTAAACACTGTTCCATTATATTGTTGTGGTTTTATATTCTTTGTGGTTATTATTATTATTACTTAAAATCAGTTTTGTAACCCTTGAAAAAGGCTTAAGACGAAACGCCGGTTACAATAAATAAAAATTTAACTGAAGTTGTTTGTCGTCTTCATTGGAAACATTTCCATCCTTCCATTTCCACTAAAAGTTTTACAAAATGGTCATAGCTTCTATTAAGATCGTGATTTTTGAATACATATTAAAACACGAACGTTTCAAATTTCATTAAATTCCATCATCAGCGTTAATATCTGAAAAAAAAAAACGTTAGTTCATAGTATTCGAACTATAAAAACAACATTAGCATCGACTGAATTATCGTATTCAATCGGAAGTTTAGAAAGAACAGATTTAAACGGTAACAATATAATGGAATGTACAATTGTTTGAATTTCGCGCGAAGCTACACGAGGGCTATCTGCGCTAGCAGTCCACAATTTAGCAGTGAAAGACTAGTGGGAAGTCAGCTAGTTATCACCACTTACCGCCAACTCTTGGGCTACTCTTTTACCAACGGATAGTGGGATTGGCCGTCACATTATAACTCCCCCACGGCTGAAAGGGCGAGCATGTTTGGTGGGATGAGGATTCGAACCCGCAGATTGCGCCCTAACCACCTGGCCATGTCGGGCCCAGTAATATACGATAAAACGTGCGGCATACATATGTTTAATAAATAACATTATTATAGAGAAAGAATTAAACGTAAGGATAAACACTGTATCTTTAAAGTAATAATAAGTATTAGATAAGAACATTGAGAATCCGGAATTGACTACAACAGGGAGGTTTGATGTTATTATGAAAGTTGATGTCCGTATTAAAGATGTTTTTTTTTTTGGTACTACCGTGTTTTTAATATTTATTATAAAACTTCGTTTTTCACCTGATGAATCAGCTGCAAATACTCTGACACGGAGGTATGAATATGATTTTGCATGCGACAGATCTCAAAATCACGTATCTTGAGTTAACATTAAACAGCTTGGGCAGTTTTCCATAATCCATTCATGTTTTTACCTTTACATGTTTTTACATTAATGAGCCTATTTAAATTTCCTCTCACGTCTTTGTTCTTCCTCCCCCAAATTCACGTCACCGTCATTTTATCCCACGATGTAAAACATATTTGTGTTATAACTGTCTCACACATAGCGTTATATACGTGACCCAGTGGTTTAGAAATAAAATGATTTGTTTGTGTAAGTCCTTCCGTTCTACGTCTGGATTAATTCTTAGATCGTGAGCTATGAACACGAGTGAACACATACACCAATCCGGGGTCAACCATGCGCTTCGAACAATCACGCTGACCGAAGGGGGTCATAGGGTGTGAATACGTTCTGCCTTAATAAATGGATCCATAGTGAATGTAAGCAATGAGGGAAGAAGAAAGAAATGATGGAAGTAGGTCCCGAGAGCAACAAATTTATCTCGTCCCGTGCATTCCCTCCATTCGCTATTATTATAGTTGTAGTTACGCAACAACCAGTTTACGTTGTCTTGTTTTTGAGATAATTAGGAAGTTTTACAACCATTCAATAAAAGAAAATTCGGATCGGTTTACAAAGAGAAACCAAAAAAGTTGTACAAGCAGTATAAGAAGGCCGTTTTGTATAGCAGTTCCACAGTAATATCAGCCTAAACATAATTCGTTTTGTATGACAGTTCCACCGTAATATCAGCCAAAACATAATTCGTTTTGTGTGACAGTTCCACCGTAATATCAGCCAAAACATAATTCGTTTTGTGTGACAGTTCCACCGTAATATCAGCCAAAACATAATTCGTTTTGTGTGACAGTTCCACCGTAATATCAGCCAAAACATAATTCTTTTTGTATGACAGCTCCACCGTAATATCAGCCAAAACACAATTCGTTTTGTATGACAGCTCCACCGTAATATCAGCCAAAACATAATTCGGTTTGTATGACAGTTCCGCCGTAATATCAGCCAAAACATAATTCGTTTTGTATGACAGCTCCACCGTAATATCAGCCAAAACATAATTCGGTTTGTATGACAGTTCTACCGTAATATCAGCCAAAACATAATTCGGTTTGTATGACAGT
>NW_013666312.1:0-3396 GCF_000517525.1 Limulus polyphemus
GATGATGCCTTCCCTCTAGTCTTACATTGCTCAATTAGGGATGGCTAGCGTAGATAACCCTCGTGTAGCTTTGCGCGAAATTCAAAACAAAACAAACAAACAAACTTCTTAGAGAAATAAAGGAGTTAGTAACTGCCCTAAATCCCGTGTCTATACTAACAGATTTCGAACTTGCAATGATAAATCCAATTAACATTGAATTTCCACGTGCAGTTAATCGTGGGTGCTTTTTCCGTTTTTGTCAGTGTATTTATCGTAAAATTATTGAAAATGGTCTCAAGCAAAGATACGACACAGATGCAGACTTTGCTTTAAAGATTCGCATGTTCTATGCACTAACATTTATTCCTACGGGCCACGTTGCAGACATAATCAACTTTCTTATTGATTAAACACTTCTCCACCCGAAGCTCAACCTGTGATTGATTATCTTGCGGATACTTGGATTGGACGTCCTGATCGAAGACAACGATGCCGACTACCTGTATAATACCTTGAAAAAGTATTTAACCTCTGCAAAATTTTCCCTTTTTGTTGCCGTCTGAGCTCGCAATCATGGACTTTCAAACTGGACATTATATTTAGAATCTACACAATCTACTCCAAACTGAGAAAGCTAAAAAAAAAAAAAAACGCTAATATTATGCAAGTTATATTTTTAAAAAAATTAAGAATATTCTCAATTGCATAAGTAATCAACCCCTTTCCTACAGCAACCTTAAAACAGTTTAGGTGCAAAATATTAGTTTGAAAGGTCACAAAATAAGTATAATGGTCTCTGTGGCTTAACTCGGCTTCAGAGTAAATGCATCTGTTCAAGCCACAACTCACATAGTGATACGATGAACCAATCATGAAGACTAAGGAGCTTTCCAAACAAGTCAGGGATAAACTGGTAGAGAAGCACAGACCAGGAGAAGGTTACAAGAAAATTTCAAAGTCGGTGATTATCCCTTTGAGTACAGTGAAGCCCATCATTAAGAAGTGGAATGTGCTTCATACTACCAAAATTAGGCCACCCTTCAAAACTAAGCAGCCGGACAAGCAGGAAACTAGTTAGGAATGCCACTGTGAAGCCAACAGTGACCTTAAAAGATATGCAAAGTTCCATGTCTGAGATGGGACTCAGTTTTCATACATCGACTGTATGGGTGAGTGGCAAGAAAGA
This sequence comes from Limulus polyphemus, assembly GCF_000517525.1. NCBI lineage: Eukaryota > Metazoa > Arthropoda > Merostomata > Xiphosura > Limulidae > Limulus > Limulus polyphemus. Next base: position 1,169 of record NW_013666312.1, read on the forward strand.
AGCCATTACTGAAGAAAAATAATCTCAAATCTTGTATGGAGTTTGCGACAAAGCATATAAATGATACTGCAGACATTTGGTAAAAGGTTTTGTAGTCAGGCGAGACAAAAATTGAGCTTTTTGATCTAAATACAAAGTGTTACATCTGGCAAAAGCCCAACACATCACCCAGTCAATACTATCCCAACTGTCAAGCATGATAGTGGCAGCATCATGTTATGGGGATGCTTCTCATCAGCAGCAACTGGGAAGCTTGTCAGGATTGAGGGGAAGATGGATGATTCAAAGTACAGGCAAATCCTAGAGGAAAACCTGTTTGCTTCAGCCAACAATCTAAATGTGGTCGAAAATTCACATTCCAGCAGAACAACGACCCGAAGCACAAGGCCAAAGCCACATTGGAGAGGTTTCAAAAGAATAAATTAAATGTCCTGGAGTGGTCCAGTCATAGTCCTTACTTGAATCCAACGGAACATTTATGGCGAGACTTGAAGATTGCAGTCCACAAACAGTCCTCAACACATTTGTTAGAATTGGAGCAATTTTGCCAGGAAGAATGGGCAAACATTACACCCTCCCATTGTGCAAAACTGGTGGAGACCTATCCAAAAAGACTCACAGCAATAACTGCCGTCAACAGTGCTTCCACCAAGTACCGACTTATGGGGCTAAATGCTTATGCAATCAGGAAATTTCAATTTATATCTTTTCTTTGCAGCTTTTGCTGACATGCAGCCTCCTTCACACATAACAGTGTTAAGTTTGATCATTAGAGTCCACCAGTGGCAAAACGGTATGTCTGGGGACTTGCAACGCTAGAATACCCGTGGTGGGCACACCACAGATAGCCCAATGTGTAACTTTGTGCTTAATTACAAACAAAATTGAAACAAATTGATCATTAGAGTTTGAATAAAAACAAGTCCATTAAAGAAAAAGGTTTACATTATTTGTATTTCATCAAAATATGACATTATTGGTGAATACTTTTGCAAGGCACTGTACTTAATCTTGAGATGTGGAACTGCTACGAAGGAGTGCAGTAGGATTTGCCTAAAACTAACAATTCTCTAAAAGGATGGCGTCGTGGCTTTTTGCAACAATTTTATGCAAATCATCTAAATATATGGTAGCTAATTTCTGCGATAAAGAGGGAACAAAGTCCAAAGGAGTTACGTATTGAGTGGCGAGGAACCTGTTATCGGTCGCAAAAAATGTCATGTCCGTGCAGAGAGATTAAAGACTTGTTAACGCGTTTCAACTGATTATGTGTTTGGTATTGCACATAACATAAATTATTACATGTTTAAAATAAATAAATAATATCGCTATTTTTTTAAACATTTTAATGGTCTGATAAAATTGCCTATTGTAATATCATGATGTAATAATATCCTCCATTCTGATTAAATATATCAATTTTTACATATGTGTGTCTTTCCTTATATATCAAAAAATATCGGTCCATTCACGTCGAAAGTTATATGCCTTTTTCTATTTTTTTCTTATAATGCATTAATATAAAATCGGTCTAAAAATTGGACATTCGATTAACTGTTATTTCATAGAATTTTCGTAAACCCTACTGCACCACCATCTACCGGTTGGTAAACACATCACAGTTGATATCATAGGAAAAAAAAACACAAGTGAGATCTGATGAAACAATATCTTCTCACTATGACTTACTGCAATCCGAGTTATCTTCTGCACTATTTAAAAGCACATCACAACTCCTTCACTGCACATGTAGAAGTCATGTACAAGGCCCTTCACATAAGAAGGTTTGGCCTTGTATGCAACAACACTATGATCGATCCGTGCAACTGCTGTTTTTCAATTTAATGGATTGAATTGTCTGAAAACAAAAGACCAGTCCAACAGGAATTACGTTCCTTCTTTACTGCATGCCTACACTAAAGCCCAGTCTCAAAACTTTCTTCTTCACAGTATTTTCTTGTTATATAGTGGCTTTACCCAACTACTGATGTACAAACTCGTATGCACCAGTTGTGAATCTCAATCACTCCACATATTATTGAGGATGTGATGGTACATCTGCACTGGAAAGCAGTCCATACATCACAGCCACTGGAAACTGCATTTCAAAGTGAAACAACAACAAATTGACCATTGCTCTGTACACTATCATTATGTATGGCAACGAACTTAAAATAAGACCCAAAACCCCAACCCCTTTCCCAAAATTGACTTTTTTTTTTTTTTTT
>NW_013666312.1:3780-9677 GCF_000517525.1 Limulus polyphemus
AAGGTGAAGTGTATTCTTTCACCATATCCACTATTGGTTGTTGAAATTCTCTCCTTCATTCATGTACTCTGATTTGTGCTATTACTAATGTTTACTAGTACATAGCAATTACCTTTATCAGCCTCTGGGAGAAGACTAGCTCATTCAGAGTTTGCAAAGGAGAACCTACGACTCCGATAGTTTTCCTTAGAAACACTGATTTCCTTTCATATATCACACACTTTTTGAACCAATCATTTACTTCTCAACATAAATTTGGTCAGAAAGAAATAGTTTTGCAAACTGGCATAAGTGTGAGAAACACCTTGGTGTCCTACAGTCTTTGCAACGTGCTAAGTTTGAATATCTTATGTCTAGTAACTACTTGCTGCATCACAGTTTGATAACTATCAGTTTGAAAGGTATAGTAGTATGAAGCATGCCAGTGTGCACTTGCAATTGATCATAAAAGTGGTACAGGTTACATTTATTTATACTACATAAATCAATCTGCTCTGACATGTCATTCGTGAAATCCATCCACTTATGCTGCAATGGCTTTACAACTGCATGTTGTCAAGGGTCTAAAAATTAAACAGATGGACATGTTCTCATCATGTGCTGATGTAATTCATGCTGCTACACTGAAGAGTAAATACAAAGTCATAGTCACGTAAAGTTGTTAGCCAAAGTGTGATCATCCCTTACATGTTTTTAAAGTTCATAAACCGCAGTCTACTAAAAGTGTGAACTTCCTACCATACAAATATAAATGGTGGTAGTGTCACTCATACAACTGCAAAAGTTCCTTCTTTGTCATGAAGTATCTACATTCAGAAGCCATTACCACAAAACTATCATGTATTCCATTTTGCAAAATTAACAATATTGCTCTGATTCCACTATCATTGGCATCAGTATAGATGGTGAATGGAAAGTCTTGTCTAGTATAAACAGATATCAGATTCTCAATGAAAATAAACTTTAAGTGACCAAAACCCTTGGTCCACCTAAAATGCTATATTCAGGCTAGACAATGATTGAGTTTGTTTTGGAACAGTTGGCTATAAACTGTTGACAGTACCACACAAGATGGTGGAATCTATAAATATTGCTTTGTCACAGATTTCGACCAAGGTTTTACAACTGCAGTCTTAACATCTGTTGAGACATTGACCCTACACAAAATGTAACCAAAAATTTCCACCAGATTATACATGATTACATATGTTTTTGGCTTAATTTCAAATCTACTTGTCTTATCCACTGAAAATCCAACACTAGATCCTCAGCAGCAGATGAAACATGCAGCCAAATACCAAAATGCTATCCATGTAAATAAGAAACCTATCTCATTATAGCACTATTAATGGAAGGTACACCACCCTCTCAAAAGTAGGTGTACTATGCAGGCAAAGTGGTATGAAACAAAATTCATACAAGCTATCCCAAGTGTAAAAATGAACCCTAGGCCTGCTTTCATCGGCCAGTTTGACTTGATAGTATCCAGTAGTTAGGTCCAGCCTACTGAACCAGTGGATACTTTCCAGCATGTCCAGAAATTTATCTGTTTGCAGAAGCATAAAGGCATCAATGTGCATGTTCAACCACATAAAGTTCACACATAATCTTGGTGTATCTTCCTTCTCTCTGACAACCAAACACTACCTATAACAATATCCCTAAACATTCACTCAATTACAGTACTGGTTACACTTCTTGTGTTCTACAGATGTCTGTGTAGAGGTTGTTTTACCAGATGTACATTTCATATAGATATATATTGGATGACTCCAAATTTTCTGTACAGTCCTCAACTAATGACTTCAATTTCTTTGGTAGCCATGCACTTGCCCTCAGCTACAGTGAAGCTGAAATAACCATAGCTGCACAACTAATTGCAGCTACTTTTGCTTCATTTACCATACTGATTACCTTTTCAGTAGGAAGCTAAATAACCATCTGTCTATAATTGCAAACCATCACTCAGATACGACTGTACTAATAAGTGCAGGTTACTTTATTTTACAGAAAACCATGCTACATGTACTAGTTCAACCACTGCAGAAGCTTATAACAACACAACAGAGTGGCTCTGTGTCACACACCAGAATACAATTTGTGTATTAAGATGTACTATCATTTCCTCCTGAGTGTGTAAGTGTGCTCTCTGCTATTTCTGGATTCTGATGGGTCAGCAATGGATAATTTTTACCCCAAAGCTGTAGCTTACTTATTCTACAGGCCATGGTGGCTGGTAACTTTGGAAGCAACTACATTCCTAAGATACCAATGCTCTAAACAGCAATGTTCCTTCTGCAGGGTAAAAGCTCAAGAGTAAGACAGAGACATGCTGCTCCACACACTCCAATAGTTAGAGCAAAGTAAGCTTTATGTGGCCAGAGTGGTCTCTCCTCTTGGAGTGCTTGATAGACTGCATCAACACCTGTATTAATCAGGAACATGACCTTATGTTTGTGCACCTATATCTGTACAATATTGTATGACACCTCACCTTCAAATGTAGACTGATTATTGCACCTTTCCCCAGTCAGTAGCCAAACTCAGCCTAGACTATGTTAGTTTAACTGAGCCATAGCTGTGACAGGCATTACTCATTGTTGTGAGGTTGAGAAGAATTAAACATTCTCCTGTCTTGTTTGGGTTTTTTTTAAATGCCCAGCATTCCATAACTGAGTGTGCACCCCATCTCTTCTATCCAGAGCACCATTTGGTGAAAGTACTTCATGCTGCTGTGGCACAACCAGATGTTCTGATCCAAAGTCACCGAGTCAAAATACTGGATGGTACTTAAAAAAGGGGATATTTGGATTACCTCAAACCTTTTGAGGTGTGAACACATATGAAAGATGTTGTGGCTGATGTAGAGCCACCACAGCTAAAACTATGTACTTCTTCTTTTCTTGCAGAGCTTTACATGTCTACCTCAAACATAGTTGCTACAGAATACCCTCTCCCCTTTAATGTGGAAGAATGGCAACCAATGTGGGTTTCTCTATTCTACAATAAATTTGCCATGTCTACCTCACATATTTTTTTTACAAATATGGTCCCACTGCCTATTCCTGTCCCCTACACTTCTAGACAGTTATTTCCCAGACTGTTTTAAGAAAGTAGTACAGTCCTTCTTCATTCTCTCCTTAAGCATTGGTTACATTACCTGCTTCACACACTTGCTACTACCTGCAGTAGCAAATACAGGTAATCTCTGCTGGTGTTTCCACCAAAATGCAGCTGAGGCAACCACATCATAATACACACTGGTTATTTATTAAAATTTCTAGCATTCCTAATAATGCATGTTACCAGCTCTCATTTGGAAGAGAAGCATGCAGCTGTGGAAAACTCAACTGTACTTGATTCCAAGTTCCTACACTACCCCTAGTGATTCCTGTAGTTTACATTTAAGCTACACCATGAGTAACCAGCTTCCTCTCCCTTCAATGAAACAGTTCTGGGTTATAAACTTCATCCTTCTGTCTCCCCTAACCCCTGGTGACAATGATAAGTAATGGGCTCAATTCCACCAAATACAAACATCTTAGAGAGACTGCCCTCCTCAGTATCAGGACTGCAAATCTCTATAGTGAGCCTAATTTGTTTGTATTTCCTGCCTGCTAAAATTCAAAAACAGTGGAAGAGCTTGGATGGGAGCTTGAAACGTTGTGTTACTGTTTAGTTCCTTGAACAGGCATCTAGATCAAAATTGTCAGCATCACATTCTTTACAAAAAGTAAAAGGCACCTGACCAGGAGAGAACTTCTCCAAGATAGTATTACATTTTCAAGTTATGGTCTCCTTTCAGCAATCAAATCCTTATAGTACCCACAACTCTTTCATTTGAAAAATGCCATTTCAAAATTTTCTCAAGTTCTAGCATGTGTTTTGAATAAGACTATAAAGAAGTATAAGAAGGCACATCCATTAAAGTCCAAGGTCTCCACAAAACCAAATTATAGCATCCAAATTTTTACTTTTAACTTACTCTGTGGTATCCAACAAGCAAGTTAAGTACACTTCAGTAACTAGTTTATTCAATACATGTTTGTGAAGCATGTATAAATTGAATTTCATCTGCATTAAACAGAAAGATAAAACTTTAGGTTTAGTTTAAAAAAAGATATGAGAAGTAGATATTGAATGGTCTCACTCAGGATCGAATCAAACCTGTTAAGAGAATAACATTTAAAGTCTGACATGGCTAATTTAACAAAATATTTCACTTACAACCAAAAGATAATGCAATCTGTCCAGTTATTATTTCTGTTTTAAAAGAAAGAAAAACTTAAGATCTTTCTCCATAAGATTAGTTCAAAAATATTCTTACAGTCATAAAATTTTTTTTATTTGCTTCTTAAAGAACTCAAATACTATAATAAACAGGATCTTTCCAAGTTTCAATTTGATGCTTAGAAACAAGGAGAAGGGACAGGAAAATTCTGCATTGTGCTAGGAAACAACTAAACAAATATTTTGGTACATCAAAAACAAGATAATTTTATGGTTGGCTTTCAAGATTATAAAACCAAATATTAAAACATGTATAGAAAAAGAAAGATCTTAAAGTGTTCAAATGATGACTTTTTCTTTATAATTTTCTTTATGAATTATTCCAATATTTTTCTTTAAAAAAAAAAGCAAATGAGCTTTCATATTGGAAAATTTAGATATCCTTAATTCATCTCAAAATTCAAGATATTAAAGGTGAGTGTGCCACTAAGATATATTTTCATAAAAATTGCAAATTAAGTATTATTGAATGAGGTTTCTTGATCAAAAAATGGCTGATACAATTATGCAAAACATGTTTGTTTATTGTTTTTTTTAACAAAGAAGGAAGACAAGTTTTAAAATGTTTATTAATTTCTCTAACTTCCTTGATTTTTTGACATTACAGAATTTTCCATAATACTTTTTGTGGAAAAAAATTGATTTGTTTTTTCAATAAAATTTCTCCAAGAAATAATTTTTAGTATGTTTATCAAAATAAACAAAAGGAGTGCCTAATTTACTTTAGAAAAATAAAATATAATAACACAAACTCATTTCAATTGTACATCACAGGACTCTTAATTATTTAATATCTATAATTGTGATGTCAATTTTTCTCTTATCAAATCTTAATGCTATTAAATGTTCATTAAAACTTCAAATTAATGACTAGAGAGGACTAATAAATTTAATTACTAACTTACATTCTGTAAATTTTATAAGTGACTGAACTGTTTTAATTTTATGTCAAGTAGTTTTTTGTAGGATTAAAACTACTTTAACCAACAACCTTATGTCTTTAATTTTGTTATTAGAATGTATAGACAAGTATATGTTAAAAATTTTTAGATTAATTTACAAACAAGGTATATGTAGATCATAAGTATTACAATGAAGACATTCTCATGAATTTGGTCTTTGTTTCTCAGTCACTGTCATCTTGATTCTGATTTCGTCGTGCTGGGTTGAATGGTCGATCTTCTAAGTCAGACCTTTACAATTAAAAGAACAGAAAAACACAGAACTTACATATAAAAATCAGATTTCATATAATGTTTTTTGCTGCTGAATAACATTGAAGGTAAAATCGGAATACAGAGAAATTTAATATTTAAAAAATTCCTTAATCTTCACTTCTCATATCGTGTGATAACAATGACATGCATTTTCTAAATTCTCCCTTTTAGTTTGTATAACTTTAATTTTATAGCTTCTGCAGTACCAAACTAATTATAAATGCAAACTATAAATAGTGACAAGGTGAAATACAAAACTTCAACCTTCTAACTGCTGACATATCAATATATTTTTAAAACCCAAATGACAGAAGATCCTTTCCTTAACTTTTTTTAGCACAGGCTCAGTCCCTGAGACTGACCTCGTAACCATTTTGTGCTTGTTATAGT
>NW_013666312.1:10373-11463 GCF_000517525.1 Limulus polyphemus
GATTTGACCGATCTCACAACACCATAAAAAATTAGGAAATGAATAAAAATTATGCATCTTTCATTCTAGAATTAGCACAAATTACAACATGAAAACATAAATGTTTACACAAAATACCTCAAATCTAATAACTTTATTATTTTTATTATATTGATCTTTCAGCCGTGCCTGACTAACAATACAGAAGTTACAATGATGCGGCTCACGTGCACTCATGTTACCATATCAAATAACATAAAACTGACATTTGGTCTGTACAAAGTAACTTGTCTTGGCTGTGTTTTACTAGACTAGTATTTTCTAAAATATAGTCACATTTCAATTATTATACATCATATATGTATACAGATTATTGCTATTTTGAAATAAGTTCTTAAACATATTTTTTCTAAAACATAGAACAGTAAATAAAAAAGTAAAGCAAATAATTATCTCTTCTCGTTATGACCTTTGTACTCGGTTGCTAAGCCTTTATAAATTTTGCACGTGGAGGATACGAAACAGAATACTTTTTTTAGGTTTTATATATACATTTGAATAATTAAAAATCAAAATAACCACATTAATATCATAGAATTCAATCATAATTTATAAAGCTTAGTAACTAAAATGTGTTTTACTCTAAAAAAATATGAAATTTCAAGCAGACTAAAGAAACCTACCTCCTTGAAATGTTGGTTTATAAGAAGGAAATGGCACCAAGTCCATTAAAATGGCTGAGAAAGCCACTAGGGGGACATTCCGAACTTCCAATTGGTTATTCATGTCATATATAGAAGTAAGTGTATATAAGGGAGCATTTCCAAAAATGGAAATAGGTGAGTGGGGGTGCCACTGTGTTTATTACATGAGCAATATCTTAGCAAATTTAAAAGATAAGAGTATCTTATTTTATATTCTAGCTTGTGAATATCGGTAATTTGAGTTTCTAATTCGTTCAAAACTATAGACATAGTATTTTGACTTCACAAACATCTAATTTGAACCAGAGTTGAATTCAACATACCATGTGACACAAAAATATATGTTTGTGTTTTTTAATATTTGCTTTTAAATTAAGAAATTGAGCAATATATATAGTACTAAAATA
>NW_013666312.1:12103-15820 GCF_000517525.1 Limulus polyphemus
GGAATGGTCTATTCTTTCATTGGGGGTGTGTGTCTGTGAACCAGATTAGTTTCGGACAATTCCACTCCTCATCAGTGAGCCTGGACACTATCTCCAATGAAATACCAGGCCAAACCAAACCTTTATAGTAGTGAGATATTCTGAAGTTATATCAATATGTTTATACTTTCAAGACAAGACACACACACACATTGATATAATTCACGTTTTATTTTATTCTGAAGTTATATCAATATGTTTATACTTTCAAGAAAAATAATACGGAATAATAAATTGTGGCGAAATTCTACAAGTTTCTCAAATACCTATAGAATGATAGGTTTCTTTTTTGTGAGTGTAAAACACTTAAACACACCAGTTCGATTTTCGATACCTCACTACTATAAAGGCTTGGTTTGGTCTGGTATTTCATTGGTGGTAATGTCCAGGGTCTCCAGGTAAGTATTATTGGAAATACATTTTCAATTTAGGAAAATATTAACTTCCAAAACATACTTACCTCCACTGACATTTATAGCTAGAATCCCACATTGATAAGGTGGAGGGGCTGGTGAGGGCATTATCCATACAGAAAGCATTTGCATAGATCATGGGTGTGCCAATAGAAGATTGGCACCCTAGTGGGGGAGCCGCACTACATCCAGAACAGGATGCTCTTTACACTGAACTTTGTTCCTGTATCATGGGTGGAAGTTTACTTGATTTATCATCACTATAGGCCAGCCCCAACCAGATAGCCAAGGTTCCACAACATGGGGTTGGAATTAAGGAGTCATGGTCATTATATCCCATGTTGGTGGCTAGGGCAATTGGACCGCAATATGATAGATCGCAATCTGTAGCTATAGTGATGCATTCCAAGCCACTGGAACCTTGATGAGAAAGTAAGAAATTCTGAAGTGGACAAACCTCCTCCTCCACCTGAAGAAGCCCAAAAGGCAACTCCCCAGGCTCTGAATGACGGGATCACGTATACATTACTTAACCAAAGGAATAGAGTTCATCCAGTCTGGAATTATGAACATCACCCTCTCTCCCTAACTGAGTGAGCAAGGTACATTCCACTTGCCACCTGAAATTATGGGAAAGATGTGGAACAACTGTGCTCACCCAAGGACCCAGGGTGGGACCACTCCGTGTTCGGAATTACCAGGAGGTAGTGGAACCTCTTCCATGAACAATGTACTGAATCTATATTGATTAAAAAGAAGGGCAATGCACACCCCAACAGGATAGCCAGGCATTATATCTGAACCGGTATTATGAGTAGGTTTCCACGTAGGCTGGTGCCACTCCTACAGTCATAGGAGGGCTTCCAACTTCACCCTCTTCTCCAAGGGTGGAAAAATTCACTCTAACACCCTGGAGGAAATGCCTCTATCCACCACCCCAGCGACTGAAAACCAGGGGTGGTAAGGACTTCTTAGCTCCACTAGTAGAATCTGTGGGGTAATGCATGTTGGGGAGACCTGAGAAACAGTGCAATAGATGAACAAAGTTCTCTAAATTCTTAAAAAGCAAACTGATCTCAACTTATTCAGTCAAAGCATCAGTAGGGATGGGCAGGATCCCCCTATGTTTTACTTAAGATAGTTCATGAGTGACAGTCCATCACAGATGAGGGAATGAACCTGTTGCCAAACCCCAAAGATGAGTTACTGGAAACCAAATTGCCAGTAGTTGGGTGATCCAATGAGAGGCCAACCCACCAATTAGAGTGGAAAAATTAAAGCCAATCCAACAGAACCTTGTGATGCAAAATGTATTTTGTCAGGAGAATCTGTTTGGATTGAGACAACTGACATGCTATTACAAGCATCCCCATGGAACAGGGCAAGGAGGGTGATAAGACAGGAAAGGTCCAAAATTTGAAAAAAAAAAGGATCCCTAGATCACATGTCTCCTTGATGAGGAACGCAAGACATCATCATGAAATTGTCAGAATGAAGACAGACGATTTACCCCTTAATAAGCCCAGACCATGAAGCACTGCCTTTTGACGAGCAAGAAGGATGGAAAACTTTGTGTTGGGATTCCTTGTCTTCTGTGCATAGACCCTAGAATTCCTGCCTTTTGGTATATGCATCCCATCCCTGAAGCAATGCCTTCATGAAGAGACCGAAGTCTGGACGAGGTGGCAGTAGAGGATACTATATAGTAGTAGTGTCCCAACTTAACAACCCCTCGAGACTAAAGAATGATTCCGACTACGGAAACTGGAGAAACCAGTGAATTGACGTTTATGATTTCCTGGTCGCATAAAGACTAATAAAAAGATCACTTATGTTCTCGTCTCAAAGGACCGAGGGATTCGAGTGATGCCCACATTCCCAAAAGAGAAAGAACCATCTGTGCAGTGGGAGAAGGAGTAAGAGTGTGGCATCCTATTCTATAGCGTTGAGCCAAATGGGAGTCAGCTGAGTCCAACTGAGAGACGAAATGAAAAATAAAAAATACCAAGAGTGATGACATATTGAATTGTAGCAAGAATAGATATCTCAGTCCTGAAAGGGAAGCCTGCCTTGGTTGATTCTGAAAGTAGAATCAGGATGTGATGTTCTGACAATTGAGAAGATGGTGCCAGTAGTAACCAGTCGTCAATGGATGGTGGTGCATAGTACAATGGAATGAAGGTGATGAGAAAAAAACAACTCGTATGATATGGCAGAATGCATGTGACACCAATGCAAGTCCAAAGGTAAAAACCCAGAACTGCAGTAACTGACCCTTGTGCACAACAAACACCGATAGTGGTGAGACACCACTGCTATGGCAAAGTGCAGATAGGAGCCATCAACAACCAACTTGGACATATACAATCCCAGGAAAAAAAATCAACACAGATTGAGGAATGAGTAATTTATGAACCTTGGAGAATCTAGCCATTGAGATCGACAAGAAAGATCGATGACTGAACACCAATCTCCTGTCTGGATAGGCCCAACAACTGACAGGAATAAAAACTCTGTAGCGTGACTCTCTCACTACCCCCAGACAAACCAAACACAGATCACTCTAGAACTAATTCCAAATCCTGATAAACTGCAGAAGAAGTGGTGAAAATGTGAACTGAATGACTAATTGTGACTCAAAGACCTGCAGTGCTCCTAGACCCATGAGTAATGTTACCACACAGCCACTGAAGGTATACAATAATCACTGACTGCACTGGCGATCTGACAAAGCAGCAGAAACCTAAGATAGAGACAGAATCTATTCCAGATAATAATGTACTGAGGAGCTGATGTTGGGGGTCAGGACCCATCAATTGAGGCAGAACTATGACCCCCTTGTAGGAGCCGATGTAAATCAAGATTCCAATGACAACAGGGAAGGATGTAGAAACCGATAATTGAACCAACATGCATGCTAGCAATGGACTCGGGTCATCATCAATGAAGCTGATGATCCTGATAGTCTTCTAACAAAGTGAAGTGAAAGGAAAACAAAATGTTGAATTTGAGAGTTGTAAGTCTGTAGACTTACTCAGGGAACATTGAATTACTCAGGTGAACTACAAACTCCACCTCAGAAACTCAAAATTCGAGGAGCAGATGTACTATTTTAGAGTCAGAAAATACTTCCAACTTGCGTTGGAAGGCTAAATTACGAAGTTACAGCAACGTGTTGGATAAGGTCTACCTGTCCCTTCACGTAACTGAGCATGAACCACAGGATCATGTATATATATATATATATATATATATATATATATAA
>NW_013666312.1:16788-20346 GCF_000517525.1 Limulus polyphemus
ATAATTTAAAAGTTATAGCATGAAAACCATAACAAGCACAAAATGGTTATGAGGTCGGTCCCAGTGATTGAGATTAACATACTTTGTGTTCTTCACAAAATTTGGTAGACTTTTACAAGTCTTTTTTAAAAAATTAAGATTATTTTAATGAAGTATTTTTACAAAAGATTTGTCTGTGAATAAATTTCAATACACTGGTCCGAGTGCAAAGTGATTTCCACGTTAAGAGTAAAAATACTTTTCTTCATTTCATAAATATCAAATTTTATTTGCATATTCTCTTGAACCTTCAGAATAAATTTCAGACGTTTTTGCTATTTGTTATTTTCTATACCCTAAATTTCTACAAGGTTGGTCAATTTGACTAACCTCGTAACCACCAAAAAAATATCAAAATAAATCCAAAATACCCTTTTTTCTTTCTACAATTCCAAATTGTAATATGAAACTACATTTGTTTATCCTAAGTAGCTTTACACTCATAACAGCATAAATCTATTCATACTTAAATTTTACTATTTTATTGCCATTTGGACTATATATAACTACTATTCTTTCCATTATAAGTTGTAACTCACTTGGCAAATGTGCATCTCACGTTATACTATTGAATTACATTAAATATGAGCTACTCGCCAGCTGCTTGCAAGTGTACATCATTAAATTTTTTTATTATATCATTATTTATTTCACCTAATCTAACTTTAACTACCTGAAAGAGATTCCGATTTTTACATTTTAGTTACTTTTATAATAATAAATAAATAATACAAATGAAAAACAAGAAAAAAGTACTTAATTGGGTCTTTTCTTTTTTGCTGTCAACTGTTGATGACACTTAACCCTGCTTTTTTATACTAATGGTAGTACTGCAATAAATATTTTTTTTATTTAATTAAATAATGCACTAAAGAACACAGGATAATAACAGACAATCTCTCATAACTATTGCAATTTTTCTGGCTTTCCAACTATACGACAAAAACCATTAAAACTTGTCAAAGTGTTTCCAGTGGGAATCAAGTTTGAACTGAAAGCAAAATTGACAAAACAAAACGTAATAAAATATCTCATTTGATAAATAAAAATCTTGGCTTTCTATTGGTTATAAATAATATAGCATTGAATGGCAGAGAGAGCAATTGGCAATTTCTGAAACAGAGGATGTGACAAGTGGGTGTGGTAAGAGAGGTCTGATTGTCTATTTCATGGCTCTGTAACCAAATACGATTAAAGGCTATGAAAACTATGCTTTGCCTTAATGATGCTCATATTATAACGAGTAATTTGGATTAAATTTTGTACTTCTTGGAGGGGTGGTATATAAATTAGAGAAGAGATGATGCCTAGAAAACAAATGTCACACTAGGAGAAATTCTAGATTTTGTTTTAATACTGCCTCATAAAAGTAAGAACTTAAACTTGTATACTATTAAAATATTAATTATTAGCTACATTTTTAAGCCATATTTATTGATATGCCATGAAAAGAATGTACTTTAATTAAATTTTGAATGTAACTCGTTAAATCATCGTGACATGTGCAGAAAAAGAAGTCCGTGGTGAGAGGGTTAAACTATTATATATAATAATATGTGAAATTTTAAAAATTATTCTTGTATTATTCTGAAATTCTCAAATTATTGATACTTCATCAGAATATAAAAAAAACAAAGGCAATTTATCCACTTGTTTACGACAGTGTATACCAAACACACCTTTTTTATTTAAATCACACAAATTTTATTACAGCATAAACAACATTACAGATTTCAACATTAGTGGTTATCATGTTGACTTTTAATACAGAGAAGGAACATGTTCACTTATAAAAAATTTAATATTCTTTAACAAATATGCAGTTTATATGCAAATACTTATTGTACTTGATGATGACAAAACCTTGTCAAAACGTTGTACATTTGCTGTTGTGATAAACTTATATTAAAGTTTTTCTTCATTACCCATTCAAGCCGTCTCCAACCATTATAAATACTTATTCAGTCTCTTAAAACAGGCTCAGTGCCACATGACCTCTTTGTACCCATTTAAAGTGTTTATATATCTAATACTTCTAACTTTCAATATAGTGTGTGTATATCTTCACAAAATTTGGCAGTCTTTCAGTTAATATTATAAGTCTTTCACATACAAAAAATCATATTTTTTAGTGAAGTATTTTTAATAAACTAAAATAAAGATTTGTCCATGAATATATTGAGTATTTGTTTTGAATAGTCCATGTGCAAAGTGTTTTCATGTTAAGATTAAAATATTCTTTTCTTCATCCCAAAAATCTCCAATTTCTTATGTGTAATCTCTAAAACCTACTAAATACATTTCAAATGTTTATTTTCAGTAAAACTTTATATTTTATTTATTTTTTCTACCATAACTCTGTACACGGATGGTAAATTTGACCAACCTCATTTTAATATTATGTAAGTTTTAAGTTCTCAGTTTTATAAGGAAATATTTTAAAAAATCCTCAAACTCTTTAGTATGAGAATTGTGACATTTGCTCTCTTCTCTAATGTATTTACTATCCCTCCAAGATGTAAGGAAATTTAATGTAAGTTACTTATTATAATATAGATATTAATCAGGCAATACGTACTTTTCATAGCCTTCAATCTTATTTGTTTATGGTGCCAAACGCTAGAAAACAGACCCACTTGATGTTTCATACTATATTATTTATAATCAAGCCAAAGTTTTAATCTATCAAATCATATATCATATTACATTGTTTTCTGTACATAGTGTTCTCTATTTTGCTGCCAGTTACCACTGGACGAGCTTAGATGAATTTTCAATGGCTCTTATCATGTAGTTCAAAAGTCAAAAAGAGAATGATAATTAAGGATATTGTGTGCTTTTTGCATGCTATTATTCTGTGTTCTTAAGTGTATTACTTATTCAAATAAAAAATTATTGAGTGTCGTAGTACTATTAGTATAAAAAAGTAGATTAAATTTCAGTGACAGAAAAGAATAAAAAAGACCCAGGTAAGTACCCTATTTTTTTTGCATTTGTATTCTTTATTCGTTATTACAAAAGTAACTAACATGTAAAATTAGAAACTTATTAGGTTAGATTAGGTAAGATAATAAATAAAATAATAAAAATTTATCTTGTGAGCATCTCATGAATTATGTAATTCATTACTGTTTGCACGTTTGCTGAGTGATTTACAATTTGTGTGGTGGGATGATTAGTTAGACACAGTTTAAAGTGAATAAAATTAAGTATAAACAGTTATATACTGTTGTGAGTTTTAAGCTATTTAAAATGAACAATTGCAGCTTTCTGTCACAATTTGCAATTATTCTAGAAAGAAAAAATTTTAACTTAGATTTCCTTATTTTTTATGGTGGTTATGAGATTGGTCAAAATGATCCCATATAGAATTATTGTAGGGAAAATAAGATAACATATAAAGTTTTTCTGAAGTAAAAACGTTTGATATTTACTTAGGAGGTTTTAGAGATTATGTAAAGTAAATGTGGCAAATTTTAGAAGAAGAAAAGTACTTTTAAATTTAACATGAAAATCTCT
>NW_013666312.1:20479-52772 GCF_000517525.1 Limulus polyphemus
GTTAGTACGGTTAGTAGATATAGTAAGTAAATAGTGGACTAATTAAGTAAGAAAGAAAGTTAAACTTTTAAATTTAACTATATAATAACTCTTGTCACACAGAGCGGTCAACACACATAACTCCACACACACACACACACACACACACACACACACACACATATATATATATATGCAGACAAATGTTTAGTTGGAATACTTAATCAAAAATTCTGAATTTTTGGCTACTAAAGACTTGTAACATTTACTGAAAACTTGTCAAATTTTGTGAATCTGCATTAAGTACTTTTAGACTTATAGTATGTATACCTTTATGGTTACATGGTAGTTACAAAGATGCATAAAATACATGAACTGTTGCAAAAGGGTGAATGTACTAATATTTTAAGATCAGAATAACTTTTTAATAAAAATAGCCTATCCCTAAATATTAATTTGTTAAGGGCTTTGCACTATAGTAAAACAATCCTCCATGATCTAGTTTTAGGAAGATGATATGAAGCCTTGTCCAGAGCTTTTACCCTCCGTGTATGCAAAATCCTAGCTACTGTTTATGTACACCCACCATCACAGTCCATGACAATTAATGTAAAGAAAAAGATTTATGTAGCCAAAACAAATTTTATGCATAAAATACAAATACTGACATGCTAAATGTACCTGTATGCAATTTTTTGGAGCTAATGATAATTTAGTTTTTTTGCTATCCATGTCCTAACTTTTCCTTGGTTTTTTGTTTGGAAAATGAAACTTATCGGGAACATACAACATAAAATTCACTGACTTTTCCTGGTTTCCTTGACCCATGGGAACCATGTACATATTAAACCTTTCACTTCAACCATACTCTTCAAAATCTTCAACTCATGAGGTTTTACTGAGTTACATTTAAAATTTAATTAAACAATTTTACTGTCAATGTATTCTAGTAAAATTAGCTTTATTATTTATGTGATGATTCAAAGTTTTATATAAGTTTAATTCCTTTATTTCATAGAAACCTTTAAATCAAAATACTTAAACTTCAGTTTTGTTGTTACATGATACACAAGTGATCACAGATCTTAAGATTTTTGTCTCTATTACTTCAATAACACTTCATTTATAAGTTACATGTATGTCTAGACTGAATATACTCGTATGGCACTGTTTATGGATGCTTAGCTCCAATTCCATCACTACATCAGAGATCAGAGAAAAATAAATTTCCTCACCCCCTTGACAGTAGCCACACCCACCTTTATATTTGAACATGTTATTTCAGGTAACACGTACTAATTTGACATGTTTATAGCCAATAGAAAAAGCTAATATTACACTACATTCTTCCAACTGTTATTTTTTTAAATTGGATGTAATATTTGTTACCAAATATGTCAAACAGCTGAAGAACTGTTTGCTAATTTTATCCTCATTAGCACTTAGCATTGTCTCTCACCTAGATACATATTAGTAAAATAGATATTTCAATTGTATTTAGGTTTTACTTCTTATATTTTAGTTAATTATGTATTATTTATGTTTTTAAATTTATATTTGAAAGGTTTAATAATTTTTCAATACAATCCTAACTTTATACCAGTTCACTTACTATGCAAGTGCAAAAACATTTTGCTGAAGGCTTGGGTATCTCTGCCAAAGATATTGTAATATGTCCCAAGGGCACCCGATGGCAGGTGTCGAGAAATAGTAATAAACCGTAAAGGACAGAAAAGGAAAATAAAACATTAAAAATAAACTATAAGTGAAAAGGTAAAGATCTGAAATTATTATTGTAACCAAAAGAAGATACTTTAAGATTATTTAACAAAGAATTAAAAGGTAATTACACATTTCTTAATTTTAAACATATCATTGCATAGTACATCGACTATAATAGGTAAAGTTAGTGATATGATAGATAAAATGAAAATATAAATATTTACCACAAAAAATATTTTGATATACATTTAGGAGATTATAGAGATTATGCAAATGAAATTTGAAAACTGTTAGATAAAAAAGTGTTTTTACACTTAACATGAAAATCACCTTGCACTTAAACTACTGAAAATCTGAGTTCAAATAACTACAATAAATAATAAATTTTTAGTAGAAATGGTAAAAAAGAAATATATATTTCTTTTTTTTCAAACTACTTGCCTTTAGAAAGGTCCTCTCAAGTTTCAAACAATTTCATCATGTAGGTATATTTTTGGAATAACATTTGAGAAAGTTACATAACCTAGTTACAATGTAAGTAGGTTGAAGTTAAAGGTTTAATGTGAAATATCCAAGAAAATTATACATCAGTTTCTGTCAAGAAAGTTGATTGATAATGATATATCAGAATTAAGATATCACATTAAATGTAGTGTGTGTGATATTTCTTACATCCCAGATACTAAAGGACAGCTTTCAACATTACTGAAAGAAAAATTTTAATGCTCATCTCCTGCATTTGAGAATCTGGTTAAAAATATCCACTCTCCTTTTATTTCTCAGATGTTAAAGTCATTGATAAAGAAAACAACAAGAATTGTACATTAATTAAAAAAGTTTTCTTCATCAAAAATGAAAACCTAACATTAATAAATGTAGATGGGGACTTACATTCCTTACTTAGCTATTTTCTATTACATCATTGCTTAATGTTCTTTATCTTGTAACAAGTGACAGTTCTCAAATGTTTTGTTGCATTCAAAGTGTATCACCTGATGATGCTATGTAAACCTAACATATTTACCTTTTTATCCATACATAAAACTATTTTTTGATTGGTAAGTTCATTCTATAATTCATTCTGTACATTATTTTTGCTAACAGTAAAATAGGACATTAGCATATTTCACATATATATTTATACAAAAAAATAACCATTTAAACTATAAAAATGTATCAACACAAAATTATCTTTAAAACGTGGAAAATACAATCAATTAAAAAAATTACTAATCATTATTCAATGCTTAACATAGCAAAGTGCTTTAAAAATATCTTTACCTAGTTGAAGTGTTTAAATCACATGCAACTTAAAGTTTATTTTACTTACCAAAAAATGGCATAGAACGGAGCTCTGTATAGGCTCTGATGATAAGATATAATAGATAAATCACATATACTCCACCAATGATAAAGAAAAATACCTTGAAACCCTATAAATACAGAAAATATTTCATCATCATGTTAACTAATAAACTGGAAATATCAAACTAAAGTACTTTAAGCATCTTGTGAAAAGCAGTGAAAACAACATTACAAAAGAAATTATTTAAAAATAAGAATTAGAATGTATATCAAAGTTTGGTGCATGATAATGACTGTACTATATCATTAATTTCAAATTGTTGACCAAAGGAAGGAAAATCAGCCACCAATATTTGTCATTAGCAAGACTATTTGTCACAGTTACAGTGCTCCACAGCTGTATATGTGGAACATGTTCAGCAGCAAGTCACAATTTAAGTCTTAAACCTTTTGATCCACAGGTTGAAGAGCACACCCAGCTCAATAGTGTTTTTAATTTATGACACATCAAAATTTTATTTAACTTATAATTATATAATACTTACATCCAAATACAAATGTTTCTCCTGCTGTAGTTACACTTAATCATAAAATTTCAGGCACTCAACTGAATGTTACATATACAAGTCTTACATAAAAGTTTTATATGAGGATTTATTACTGAAATAGCTGTTAAGTCTAGCAAATGGTTTTATTTTATGTCTTTATCTTATGAATTACTGAAAATATAAAAACACATACACATTTGACAACTAAAAAGTCAACTCTAAAAACTTGTTTATGCATGATCACTGACGTATATGTAGGCATTGTCTTACTAAGCTGTATTAAATTGAGATGTTTATTCATGATATTAAGAAACTGTGTAGGATTGAAAAACATTAATGAACCACAAAATAAGAAACAAAATAACTAATATTCAAAGTGGTTTCAGAAGGTAGGCCTTCCTTCTCCAAACGAAATTATGCTATCTGATTTATTATTTTGTGGTTATGATGTTCAAACACTGGATAACTAAAAATGTATAAGCAATCAGGGATCCTCATAAGAGCCTGTATATGTTCTAAATGCATAATTTCATCTTATATAAGTCCTGTCTTACTTCACTATTAGCAACCTGTCAAAACAAGTTTGATTTCTCAACCATATTATATTTCTGATTTAACATTATCAAAAAGTAATTGAATTAATTTTTGTAGTGTCAAAGCTATCTATCTCTGTATCTGTAAAACTGGGCTTTTGGACATACACGGTTTTGTCATTTCAATGACAATGTGCTAGCCTTAACTTTCAATTTTTGCCCGCTGTCATAATTATTATTGAGATGGTAGAAATCATTAAATATCCCAAATGTGCAAATGAAACTTTTTAGTGTATGAAACTAAGCCAGAAATTTTTAAACTTTTCCCTTGTTTGAGGCTTATGTTTTAGCTCGAATAGTTTTAAAACAGTAAGTTTTGAAGTTGGTAACATTAAGAAGCAACTTTCTGCATGTTTTGTTTTTTCAATTTTCAAGTTTCTGAAGTCAATAAAATTGTAAATATATTGTCTGAAAACTTGAATTACTTTCTTTCTTGCAATCAATTTGCCATAGAGCTCCCTTCTTACCTTGTGTAGTTACACTAGAATGTAAAGCATTAAAATTTCTTACTGCATTATGAGGTGCCTCATGGCTATGCAGGGTTTATGCCTAGTAAGTTAGTAATGGTTTTCTACTAGTTGAAAGGGTAATAAATAAACTTAAGTTTCCCTCTTTCACTGAAGTAACTGCTTTGGCAGTTAATTTTCTGATTCCAAGAACTTGCACGATCTGTAACTTGAGGCCATTATGAATACAAGAGCTGGACAATTAACTTGATTAATCAATGACCCATGAGCACATATTACATAGATTAGTGTGATGTAAAATAATAAAAAATTATGATTAAACAGATTAATTTCATGACTCACAAAAGTACTCAACTAACCAAAATTATGATTTCCAATAATTACTCATTTTTATCCCAATTATCCAAGTAACAGAAATATTCTTATTATGTTTGTTTGTTTGTTGTCAAGGGAAAAGCTACACAATTGGCTGCCTATGGTCTGCCCACAACAGATATTTTTATTTAGCCATCTCATGATAATAATTTATTAGTTGAATGTAATCAATTAATGAAACTAACAATTAATTGATTAACTAATTCTACTAATCTCTTAGCTCTAATGAACACTAACTTTGTATTTCACCACCTCGGCCAAGGGAAGAGATTATAACTTGCATGTAAATTAGTAATAGGAGGACATAGATAAGTTTTAGATAAAAAATTGTGTAAGATGAATCCTAGTAGGTAAAAAAATAGACTTGAAATTGTATTTTCAAGATTTTAGCATGAAGTCCTCAAGAGAGTTCAAAACTCTGAAGCTTAACTGTCTCGCTATGGACTTGGTTGATTCAACCTAAATCTTGACACCAAATTTACCTTTAGTTTCCATAAAATAACTTTTAATATGTTTTGTTTATCTTCATGAAATTTTGTAAACTTTCAGTAGGCACTACAAGTCTTTTATAGACAAAAAAAATCAAAATTTTAAATGAAGTATTTTTACTAAAAATTTCTCCATAAATATAAGGTTCCAAAGTATAGACTGCTCTCAGTGCAAAGTGATTTGTATGTTAAGATTAAAAATACTTTTCTTAATCTGAAAATTGTTAAATTTCCTTTGTGTAATCTGTAAAACCTCTTAAATAAATCTCAAACATTTTTTTCAGTAAAACTTTGTATTTTGTCTGTTATTTTCTCCACCCTAACTCTATACAGGGTTGTTCAGTTTGACCGACCTTGTAACCACCATAAAAAAAAAAAAATTATTACCTTCTTTCTTTCTAGAATGACTTCAATATGTAACCAAAAACTCAAACAGCTTAAAGCTAGTAACAGCATACATTTCCACTTAAATTTTATTGCTTTATTGCCCTTTGAACCCTGTCTAACTAATAATCCTGCCACAGAGGTTGTAAGTCACTCGGTGAACATGTAGCTCATATTACCATATCAATTTCTGTAATGCATGAGCTACTTGCAAATGTACTTCAAGAAAAAATTTTTTTTCTTCATTTTGTTTAATCTGACCTTATATGACCTAATAAATTGGCAATTTTAAATTGTAATTACTTTTATGATAATAAATAAACAATACACATAAAAAACAGAAAATATAATACTTAACTGGGTCCTTTTTTTTTGCTACAGACTGTCAATGAAACTTAACCCTACTTTTTATATTAATGGTACTATTCACTAAATATTTTTTTATTTAATTAAGTAACGCACTTAATAACACAGAATAACAGCATATAATTTATGGCTCTGTAACCAAATAAAATTGTAGACTGTAAAAATTATGCTTTGCCAAAGTAATAACAATATTATAATGAGTAATTTACATTAAATTTCTCACTTTTCAAGAGGGGTGGTAAATAAATTAGAGAAGAGACCATACCTGGAGAGCAAAAGTTATACTTCTCATAACAGGGGAGATTGAAATTTTTTTAAATATTTCCTCATAAACTTAAAACCTATGTAATATTCAAATTTGATTTATTAACTATGTTTTTATGCCATGTTTATCTGTATACTATGAAAATAAAGTAGTTGAATTAAATTTTGAATGTAACTCTAAAAAGTCATGACATGTGCACTTTGACCTGCTTCTAGCAAGAGTTAATCATTATTTTTAGGCCTAAAAGGTTTCCCTTCACCATGTAATGCCACTAGACAATATTGTTTTCCACTTTCTAGTACTAATATGCATTTTACTAATGATGTCAGTAACTGCTAATATACTTTTGACTGAAATCCCCTTTATTTTGCATATCAGAAGAAAGCATAATTGTGAATGTTCAATTTTCAATGGATTAATTTCACCACTGTTTTCTCCATTAACCACAATGACAAATGAAAAGTATTTTGCTTTTCTCATAATGAAAAAGTTGATCACAAATGACAGATGTTTAATCTCTGTAAATCTTTAATATACCATTAAAGCTAATATAAATAGACAGTATCTATCTTACTATATCTTACATACAAAAGTTACCTCTGTACCCTTTTTTAGAAATTAAGTACAGCTGTTTCAAAGACCTCCCAATAATTGTTAAATTTGTGCTAGGACAAATTCCATCATACAACTAGTTTCAAATTACAATAAAAAGTTTTTGTAATATGACAAGAAACTTCCAATGCTATTTTTTCAAAATAAACAAAGCATACAAACCAATACAACTGATTTATTGCCTTTACATTATGTGGCATATAAGAAACTAGAACCGAATACTTAGATTATTTGAAGACATGAGATCAAGCTAAAAGTTTAGAAATTTTCATCCACATACAAAAGGAAAGGAGCTCTACTGAAAATAGACTGTAAGAAAGAAAACAATCCCAGCTTCCAAAAAACTTTAAAAGCTCGAAGTTGTAAAACATAAAATACAGTCAGCTTTGCCAACACTTTTTGGAAATAATCAGTTTTTCAAATAATTTCAACTAGAAATAAGCAGCAACATCTGTTAAGAAGTTTTAGCTGTGCAAGTAGAAAGTTTAAATATTTCACAAATAGCCTGCTAAAAATTACAATTGAAGGACTGGATGGGGGCAGCAAATTCAAAATTAGATTAGCATTTTGTATATCTTTTCTTACTTTATTAACAATAAATTTTAACAAAATATATAATATAAAAATTCTAAATCTGAACATTTCAGTTATAATTTTATACTGCATGTGATTGTAGTGAGAGAAGATCAAACTAATTTTTTTAAATTTTAATTACATTGTTTCCCCTTGTAAAGAACATGAGATATCATGTTGACAAGGATGAGTTATGGAATATTAAAATATTAATAAAGCACATACTTCATAAACATAGTTTTACAAATATGTGAAGAAATTAATTTGTTTTGTTTTTTAATTTGGTATTTTGTGAGTGAAATGTAAATTACACTTTTAAAGGTTTTACAAATAATATAAGAAAATTTAAGTTTATAGGCAAAAGGTTTTAATAGTAAAAACAAACATTAGCAGATCTGCAAATCTTACCAGAAAATAGAAAAAAAAAAAAAGTCCTCTCAGTGCAGGCTCAAGTATTACTGTGTTTCACATTTGAAAATACCCCCAAAGCATAATTTCAAAGTGTGATATAAGATGATACATGTGTTTACTCCTCACCATGAAATGTCCCGTGTCAACTTTGTAGTTATATGTAGGATCTCTCAATTCATTAAACTTCTGCCACGTTGCTAGAGTAAAAGCTGCAAGCCACAACAGCCCCACAAGGATGAATTTTGGAAGGTAGAAGGTTAAAAATAGTCTCTCATTCTGTAAAAAAGAAAACTCATTTTTGCTTGTATCTGTCTCTAGTAATAAATGTACCCAACAAAAATACTAATATCTTTTTAAAAATGAAAAGCATAAAACAATAAACAATTTAGTTATAAACATACACGTTAAAAACCTAATTACCTTTAAAATGTTAAAGAATGAAATAAAATTATTCAATCATCATATCTTGATGAATACTCTTGTAAATCTATAACCCATCAAAATGTTATACAATTCCAATATTATGTTATGTTACTGATACTTTTACATTGGACTAATTCTTTGAATAATTCATTTTCTTTATTTGACATCAATTCTTTTTTAGTTGGTATCTTTATATTTAATTCTGAAATTGTGTATTTAGTCTTACTTCTAAAACTTGAAGGTAAACTTACACTTTGTACACATGCAGAACAATGTCTCATTAACTTTGAAAACTGCTGCCTCTCAGTTTAATCATTCTTGCTTTATAATTGAATTGGTGTAGATCTGACTTAGGACATATTATAGATAAGGTTATTTCACTTTTAATACAAACCAATCATCAGGTGTCAGAGTTTTGTGAATTTTAAACAAATGTGATGAAATTATTATCTTTCCACATAAATTCTGTATCTTACAAACTTTTCAAGATAATACTGGTACTGAATATATTCCTGAATTTGAATCACATACTCTGATTAGTCTTTTGATACATTTCATAATGTTTTCTGTCATCTCTAAATAAGTTGATCCTTAGAAACAGCTACACAGGGATTCTGAGTCTTTATTGTCATTGCAAAATAATTATTTAATGCTACTGGCAATGAAATGGTCTTATAAATTTAAAAAATCTATCAGTTGCACTTAAGGGTATATCTGTGAACATTTGGTGTTTTTGACAGCTACAATTTTTACATCTGCTCATATGCAATACATGTAAACTTGATCACTATGGGCAGGTATTACAAACTGTAAATGTAGTGGTAGCCTCCTCTAAATTTAATTTAATACTCTCTTTAATTTACTAGATGGTAAAAAGTATGTACTCAGTTTCCAATGTTGAGTGTTTGCATTATCTTGCTTATTTAGTCATATACTTCTCTACAGTAAATGCCAGTTATATAGAACTGCAAATTTAAACTTCATAAAAGTTGCTTTGGTTTCATAAATAGATTTTCTATAATTCAGCTTTGCAGATTTCTAAAATAATACTCATTCTTTTTTGAGTGCGTAAAGATTTTTTTACAAATCAGGAAGAAAAAAAAACTCTTGCTTAAATCAAATTATCATTTCGTTTACCACAATGAACATTCTTTTATTATTATATTTGTTAACAAAAATACAAAAAAACGAAAGGGAAGAACACATGCATCCTCATTCATCCCGATTTTTTTAAATCTATGTCTTTTAGTCTCAAAACTACGTGTTGTGGTCTTTCTTTTATGTATTGCATCTGGAGCATCTTGTTTCAAGGACCAGCAGTAATCAGCCATCATGATGATGTTCAACCTTCCACGATACCTCCTCTTCATTTCCCTGAAGTCTTGATGAAACCCTTCCCCTTGTTCTTCACTGATGACACTGATATTTTCAGAGAAATAGTCAATATGTCATTGTAAGAATTGAACTTTCATGCTCATATTACAACCCAAATCTTTGAATTTATCGAGCATATTATTGACAATATTTTCGTAATTTGGGACCTTGTTGTTTTCTAAAAATTTGTCAATAACATCTTTAAAGGCAATCCACGCTTCTTTTCCAACTTTCCTTATTGTCCTTTTGAACTCTTCATCCAAAGTAAATTTCCTAATCTGAGGCCCAACAAGAATCAGATAAGAAATTATTTTTTTATTTCGAGTGTTGTAGCCTTGCACGTTACATGAGCAAAATAGCAGTCATCTCAATGGTTTCTAGGCTCACACCAGACCATTGGTGTTCCAAAAGGCAGACTTTTTCTTACCTTTAGTCCATTGTCTCAACTCTTTGACACAAATGTTGCAAAATTTGTGCAGATCCCATGAATTTGTCTTGGTCCCCAAGTTTTATTCCCAAATAAGCATAATTTGTTTTTTTAACAAATTCCGTAATGTTTTGCCTTTGTTCCTTTACAACAAATTTACCACAAATATAACAGAATATGTTTGGGTCATTTACACAACCTCTTGCTGCCATAGCAATAAATAATATTGAAAAGAAAAAATAATGTCAAAGTGCATGCACAAACAAATACTATCCACAAATATCACATCATGTGGCCTGTTAACCGTTTATATAGTAGCAATGTGTTTCTCGTGGGTTCTAGAATGATTGATAAGACTCTCACATCACGATTGGTCTAGAGAAATCTATAGCCAGTGTACAGGAATTACTGTAGAACATATAAAAATTTCAAGACAATAAAACCATTGCAGGCCTGTGTTAATGCAGTTTATTCTGAATTCTTGTATTAACAATAAACATTTTACCTCTTACCTAATGGAGATCCTTTTGTTCTACTCTGGCATGTATTAACTCATTTGTAATATTTAATCCTTTAACCATGGGTACCCCCGTTTAGCCACTTCTATGTAGAAGTCACAGAGTTTCATTCAAAATTTAATTAAACACCTTTAATACCAACGTACGTGAACAAAATTAACATTACAATGTATGTCATGATTCAAAGTTTTATGTTCTCTAAGTTTTAATAACTTTATTTCAAAAGAAACCTTTAAAAAAATACTTAAACTTCAGTTTTGTGTTGTCAAGTGACCCACAAGCAATGAAAAACCTCTACTTTTGCACTCATTATCTTGAGTCAGATGTAGATGTATGTCTAGACAATTAAGTATGTTTACTTGCCCTACTGAAATGCAAGTTTCAAAGTTCTCTTTCTGAATGCAGTAAAAACAAGTAATGTTTATAGTCATTAAAAAGAGCTCATTTTACACTATAATCCAACAATGGTTATTTTGAAATTGGTGCTCAGCTGTCATCATCAAGAAGGTGTAACTGCCTATATTATTGTTGACTGATTTATCTATGATAGTACTTAGTTTTTTCTTAGCTAAACATGTTATAGTTAGAGAGACAGTTAAGTTGCGTTCAGGTTTTACTTTTATATCTCAGTTAATTATGTGTTATTTACATTAAAAAAGCATAATTGAAAGGTTTAAACATTTTTAAAATTTATCTCAAACAATGGCCCAGTTCACAAGATTTTACACAAGTATAAGATAATTTTGCCAAAGGCTTGCAAGTCTCTCTAAAATATTGTAACACAACATGAAGGCATCATTGATTTGTGTCGAGATGATAAAATAAATGGTAAAGGAAAGGAAAATAACACATTAAAAATTAAGTATATGTGAAAAGGAAAAGACCTGAAATTACAAATATATAATCAAAAGAAGATCTGTCTAGATATTCTTCAAAAAAGTAAAAGGCATGTACATTTTTCTATTTCTTAATTTTAAACATTTCATTACACTTTATATTAATGATGATATCGCAGTTAGTGATTTAGTAGAGAAAATGATAAATAAAATACAAACATCTACCATAAAAAACTTTGATATTCATTTAGGAAGTTCTGGAGGTTATGCACATGAAATATGAAACTAAAATATTAAAATGAAAATCACCTTGCACTCAAACGATTAAGAGTTTGAGTGCAAATAACTACAATAGTTAATATACATATTTTTAGTAGAAACAATTAACATAATGTCATTCTCTGTGTACAAAGTATTTATAATGTTTAACAAAATCTTACCAGTTTTTTGTTTGTTTGAAGTTAAGTACAAAACTACACAATGGGCCATCTGTGCTCTGCCCACCACAGGTATCGAAACCCGGTTTCTAGCGTTGTAAGTCCGCAGACATACCCCTGTGGGGCCCAGATTTTTGTGAAGATACATTAAGAAATTTCACACTTACAGTATGATAGGCGAAATTCCTATACAGACCCCCACAAATTGCAGACACCCGTGCCGAAAGGGTAAATAATGCATTTGATGGTTGTCTATCCTCATGATCATGTACTTCTTATGTTTGGTTTAAGGAATTTATTATTGCAGTTTTTCACATAGCAAATGTATCATTTCCTTTAGTAACTGTATCTGATCATTTAATGCTGTTTTAAGTAAGAACTATAAAATACTTCCTTTTTTTCTGTCAATTACTGTCTTGAATAGAAACAAATTATTTAATGCTGTTTTAAGTAAGAACTATAAAACACTTCCTTTTTCTGTCAATTACTGTCTTGAATAGAAACAAATTCTTTAATGCCATTTAACTCTGTTAAAAGATCCTTTACTTTTTCATAACATTTCCTAATTAACCGTTTATAATTTTCTATTAATCATATTTGTATCACTCTCAATACCCGCGTCATTGAAATACCACCAACAGATAAAATGTTATCTTCTTCATGTTTAAAATTTACACTTGTTTCTCGGTTAGGGATTTTTGCAAAAAAATAATGTCCTGCTCTGAATCTAGTTATGAATTGAACATACTTAGGGGGATAGTATATCTTCTATAATTATCCATTTTTCACCTGATAAAGTTTCCTTCTTTGACTATTTTTCTGATCTGCTTTGCAATATTGTAAAAATATGTTTAGCAATGTTCTGTTGAATTTACTACTTCATCCTTCTTCTTTCACTAATAACAATCTAAATCCCAAACTGCTTCATAGCAATTTATGGTGCTTTTCATTACTTCTTTAAATTTGTAAATCATCTGTTTTGAGTAAGTCATTGTATCTCCAACTCTCATCCTACTCAGGGCATCAGTGTTTGAGTGTTTTCTAAATGATTTGTGTATCAAATCAAAATAATAATCTTGTAATAACAATAACCACCTTGCTACCCTTAAAATTCATCTTTTAGTGTCATTAATCACTGTAAGGATGAGGGACATGTAATGACAATGACTTTCCTACCATAAAGATAACAACAAAATGTTTCAATACCATGTACTACTGAAAAACTTTCCTTCTCTGTCACGGAGTAATTTATTTACCTTAATGCCTGCTCTAATATGCTATGAGGTCAAATTCGGTGACGAGGAACCCACTTTGAGACTAATAATGGCTGAAGACGTGAGTTGCTAGAAGAACTCCAGATAGCAATATCATCTGCACATTGAAACGCAAGTGTATGGTTTAAGGAAAAGAACGGGATATCCTTGACAAAGAGGTTGTATAATGTTGGACTTAGCACAGACCCTTGGAGGACACCTACTTGAAATGTGAAGGGCATGCAGTTTGCATTGTTGATCTTAACTTTAATTGTTCTGTCGGTAAGAAAGCTGTACATCCAGCATACAATAGAGGTGGATACATGGTTATCAACTAGTTTATAGTTATGTCAAACCTAATCGGAAGATATATAGAAAGGTAACTATGGTTGTATGCTTTCTTTTGAAACCGTAATAGATGTTTCCGATAAGTCTAGTGAGGTGGTCAGGGTTTGTCTACGTTTTCTGTCTGTTGTTAATAAGATTGTTGGTTTCTAGGTAAGCGTTTAACCAGTTCGTGATTAATTTGTCCATCAATTTACCAAGAGTAATTAGCAAGCTAATGGGTCTTTAGCTGCTAGGATTAGCTAAGTTATTATTTTTCTTGCATATTACCTTAATAATAGCTGATGCCCAAATAGATGGGTAATATTCTGATAGTAACTATAAATTGTTACTAAGTGGGTTATGATTGTATTGGATAGATTTTTCAGGATTAAATTGTTGATTCCATCCTCTCCTGGGCTTTGCGTTTTATTGTCTTAAGATTAATTTTGATTTCTGCTAAAGTTATAGGGCAGGTATACAAATCTTTAGAATCAGAAATATGTGATATAGAAACTGGGAAGTTTGGTGAAAAAGTGTGGATTATTATAAATGTGTTGATTTACATTGCTGAAATGCGTGTCAAATGAGGTGAGATTTGGGTTACAAAAGTACTTTCAAAATATTAGGCAAAACGTTCATACTGTTTGTTATCAGTAGTGGCAGTTTTGTTAATATATTGAATTTTATATTTGGTGATGTTTGATTTGTTGTTTGTGACAGATTTTAATTTCTGCCAGAATTTGGAAGGGTTGAGTTTGGATTCATGTATTGATGTGGAGAAGTTTTTCCCAGTTATCATATCATTGTTGTAATACAAGTTTCTTAATAAGGTATAATGAGTGGTTTAAGCATAATGTCACAGGTTTGTATGAAGTCATGTCTGAGGTGTTGGCAGGTACTTATTAATTCAGGAATTTCAGGAATAAGTTTCCAGGATTGTAGTTCAGGATTTGTTACTTTGCTAGAGATTGCTTCTTTGATGGCTTAGGTTATGACACTGATTACATCGGAGGCATAATTATCGATTTCGATTTTGTTGTTCGTGACTGTGATGTGCTTTGTTTTAAAGGCTAGGAGGTTCAGGACTCTGTGGCTTGTGAATTTGACATCTTAAAATGTTAGCATGTATTGCACTGAGCATCTTGGAAACATTATAAGTAGGAATTGTGAATGAAAGAGGAAATACACCTGTCAAAAGAAATGTTACTGCCCTATGGACAATGTGCTAGAAGTGCTTTATGCAGAGTAGTAATTCCATGCATAATTCTTGGAGTCTAGTCTCACCTGGTATGGCCTTGTGTCAATTGGATTAGTATGTTCGCCAGTCATTTTGTGTGTAAAAAAATTAACCTTTGCATTATGTAAGCAGTTATTAATACTATAAATTGCACTATGTGATAAAAAATGGCTGTAGAATCCAAAGATTAGATCTATTAGTTCAAATAAAAGTGTTGGTCATTTGGTAATGAAAAAGTCTGATACTTTTCAAGCAATTTTGTCATTTTCTGATATATTTTTTAGTTTAGAGAAATGTTTTCATTAAAAAAATAAAAACTTCAAAATAATGGAATTTCCATAAATTTTGCACTATGACCTGATTCAAGAAATATGAGTTCACAAGAAAATAAATTGAGATGTTTATATCTTTGGTTTCCTTTCAATTTATGTAACATCAGCTATTTAATTCAATGATTTTTCTGACAACTTCCCAGGGGTGGATCCAGGAATTTAAGAAGAGGGGTCCAGATACCACTGTCATGATTGCATCACAGGCATATTAAAATCTTGTATTTTTCCACCAATTCTATTGTAATTGAAATTGAAACATTTGTGTGCAGTTTTAACCACCAGATGGAACCACATATTGGAATTCTGATGAAGGGGGGCACACCACCCTGGATCTGCTCATGCCTTCACTATAGAGTAAATTTTACAATGAGCTATAGATTGGGCCCAAAAACTTGTGGGCTGTTAAACATGCATGTTTTGGGGGCCTGACTGGCTCTCTAATAAAAAACTTAAGCTTGAGCCCTGTAAAGGGTTATGGGTAAATGGCTATGCCTCTTTAATATATAATGAAATGTAAGAAAGAATTATCAACGAATTGTGAAGGAGAGGATGTAACAGGTGGGTGTGGCAGCGACTGATTTATTATTCGATAGCTCTGTAACCAAACAAAAAGACCATACAAATTATAGTTTTTCTGAGCAATACAAATTTTTTAGAGAGTAATTTATGTTTAATTTTGTAAATTTTTGAGGGGTGATGGATAAAATAGGGATGATGACATGCTAAGAGAAAATGTGTCACGTGGGTCACACTAGTGGAAATTCAGGATTTGTTTTAATATTCCCTTGTAGAATCAGGAACTTAAAACTTGTATACTATTAAAACATGAATTATTAGCTAAGATTTTATACTATTCTAATTGGTATAACATAAACAAAAAGTAGCATAATAAAATTTTGAATGTAAGACACTAAAACCTTTTGTCATGTGCAGTGAAGGATACCAGGGGTGATAGGGTTAATCTTAACATTTCATTGTACTATATGTTGATGATAATAGCTACAGTTAGTAATATGGTAAAGAAAGTGAAATATAAAATTTGAAAACTATAAGATGGAAACAATATTTCTATGCTTAACATGAAAACCACCTTGCAATCGAACTATTCAGTGTGAGTGCAAATAACTACAATAAGTAAATAATAAATTTATTGGAAATAATTAAAATAATCTCATTCTTTGTGTACAAAATACTTGTAATCTTTAATAAAAATCTTACCAATTTTTATGAAGATACATTAAGAAAGCTCAGAGTTATTGTAAACATTGTTGAACTATATATCATTCTCCATACGAACAAGTGCCAAATGGACTTACTGTAACCATGAGGTTAAAGAACAACAAGTATATGAGCCCAGGCATTTCCAGAATAACTCAATAAAAACAATATACCAAATTGGAAAGTAGAAACACAAGAATAATGCAGCAGAGTAAAGCAGAAAGTTTTAAATGTTTCAAATACGGTATGCAAGAACATATTGTTAGAGACTATTTTAAGAGAGAACACAAGCAGAATACTTTAACTTGGACAAAATGGTCACATGTCCTGTAATTGTAGGTGTCCACAAAAAGAGAGGTCTTATGAAATGCCTAGATGTGAAACTATTACAAAAGAGGTTTTTGGAACCAATAGAAATACAGGCTTTTGTAGATGTTATAAAAAATTTGCTTAACAACTGGAATTACAAAAAAAAACTAGACGTAGTTCAAGCAATATTGATTTATAGATTGAGTGTATATAGTGGCAATGAAATTTCACCATTAATTAGCTTAAAGATAGATGGTACAGAAAGTCTGTCGTTAATTAACACAGGTACTAGATCCTTTGTACTAAGTTAAGATTTAATAAAGAAAAAGCTGACATTATTAAATAATGCATGGGAAAAAGTTTTGAAAATATCCTAATGTCTATAACAGGGCATTCAGTTAATAAAACATTAAAAAGATGGAGATCTAAAACTTGAGAATTTGCATTATATCTGCAAGCAGATAAATTTAGAAACAGGTAAGCTATGCATAGAAATGGGGATCTTAAGGTTTGCAAGAACCATATCATCAGATTTATGTGCTGAGGTTGAGACTTATGATAATTTCTTGCTGACTCAATCATGTAATTAGATGCCAAACACATGCATTAAGCAAAGTAGCAATTGATACATCACACAGTTGAAATGGTAGTAGATTAAAGTGTCATAAAAAGGATAAGGCTTGTGGCAATAAGGAGAAAAAACATTATTGCCTTAGTGTGTAGTAATACATAAAGCTAGCAGCATAGAGAAAGTAGCTGCAGTACAGGAACATAAATCAGGTTTTAATAAGAAATGTGCACATATTAGGAGGTATGGAAATAGTAAATTTATTAGAAGAACACATAGACATAGTTTTAGGAGAAAGTGATTCTAATGGTAGCACAAACAAGGTGAAATATAAGATGATGTTAAGCAGTAGTACACTTGTAACATAGAGACCCTCTAGAGTGCAAGAGAAGCACAGGGTATAGTTAAAAGCATGTGTAAAAGACATGCTTTAGCAAGGATTTATAGAGGACTGTAGTTATTTTGCAGCACATATTTGTTCTCAAGAGGGACAGTAAATTAAGGTTCTGCTTCAACTTCAGAAAACTGAATCAGGTAACTGTCAAGAATGCATATCCATTATCAAATATATGAGATGTGAGACAGGTTAGGACAGAGTAAGTACTTTTTGTCCATGGACTTGCAAAGTAGCTATTGAGGAAGAAAAAAGGCAAAAATTACAATATATTATCATCAGGAAAATATCAGTTCAGTAGAATGCCATTTAACTTGTGCAATGCCCTTTCAGTATTCCAGAGATTGGTGGATGTACTACTATCAGGACTACAAGATTATGAATCATTTCTGTTACTTTGATGACATCATAGTTTTTGCTGCAAATTTCAAAGTAGACTTAGAAAGATTAAGGTATTTGATAGATTACAAAAGTCAAATTTGAAATTAAAGCCATATGTCAATTCCTAAGAAAGGAAGTAGATTATTTAGATAATGTGGTAACTGCTAAAGGTATAAAACCAGAACCAAAATTTTGGTTGTATATAAGAATCATGCAGTGTCAAAGATAATCGTGCAGTTTTTAGGATTCCATAGAAGATTTTTTTTCTACATTATGCAGTATTTGCAAGACCCTTATTAGAGTTAACAAGGAAAGATGTAGGTTTCCAGGGTATAGGTAAGAGAGCACTGATTTTGAGTTTCCCTGACTTCAACACAGTGTCAGATTGGTGCAACAAGTGGAACATAGCCCTCAATCCAACCAAATCCTAAGCTATAGCATTTTTCAGGAAAATAGATAAAAATATGAGAAAGCTTCATAATCTCCAGTTAACACTTAACTGTTCAGGCACTGATCAGGTTGAATAATTGGCACCTGATCAGTGAAAGTGGATTTTCTTTCGGTGCACCAATTCTCCCCCTCCCCACAACAAAATTACTTTCATTGGATCTATATATCCCCACCCTGAGAAGGACCACTCCCTTTCATATTCAAAATGCAAATTACATTTTTATATACTAATTCAGCCAAAGCTTTTAAATCTTTTGGCCATCAATTTTAATAAATTGAAACCCATTTTAATGTTGTTATCTTTGCTAGTTTTAGATGTATTCGTCCCCTGTCAAGAATTAATTAATCAATCACTTCAGACCCTAATTATTACTCTTATTTATACAACATATGTCAACTTTGAACTGCATATCCTTGGTACAGTCTTGGTTCCTTCAATCTTCACACCTGCTTCGTCTTCGTCAATGCCAACAGCCACCTTTTATATTCAAGCCTTCATATATATACTGAACAGTCTTCTTCAGTATCAGTATCAACCTCTCTTTCTTTCAATGAACTTCCTGTTCCCTGTCTCCAGCTCCCCACTGTCTCGGTTTATCCCCAACATCCCTTCTCCTTGTTTACCTTATTCACAAACCATGCTTGTGAATTAATCTCTCATGCTTCAACAACATTAAGATCCACATTATTTCATCAAAGCACTCAAAAACCTTAAAATGTAATTTATTTGCAACTTTGGTAGTTGTTCAACCAAAGTTTTATGAGTGGGGCAAAGAGAAATTATAGTTTTTGACCACCCTAGGTTACCTTTCAGGCCCCTTCTAGACCTGAAAGTTTTCAAACCAAAATATCTACCAAGGAATTTTGCTTTGTTTTCTATCTTGGACCCCCAGATTGCAATATCCTGACAGATTGGCAAGCAGCTTTGTTCATAGCTTCATCACTCACTAGCACGGGTCCTGTGGGATAGTGCAATCAAATGGGGGTGCCTTAGCTATGACAGCCTTGGCAAGGGCTATGAACCTCCTGGAACACATTATCTTGAACACATACACAATACATACACGTACATGTCCACACTGCTTGTTAGGCATGATAGGCTACACATGCTGTATACGTCATACACCAGTGCAGCTAGCACACACGTCTTTGAGCTAAACTTCCATTGCATGGGGATTTATATTGATGACATTTGTGGACTGTACATAACTGATGAGTTTTCATAAATTTGGGAAGGCTAATTCATGGTTTGTTATAAGTACTGCTCAGTTAAGAAACTCTTTGATCAATTTATGTGGAGTCAAACTTTTAATGGCTCTTTTGATTTTAAGGGGCCATGCAGGCTACCCAGGAGACACTTTTTATGGGCCTGCCGGCATTTGGGGGGCATTGACTCCCAGGCTCTTGTAATTTCGAGCCCTGGATACCAGCATGTTATCACCAGAATGTGAGAGTTGTTTATTCACCAGCAGCTGGGCTTAAGCTTAGAAAACATGGGTGCCTGGGCAGGACAGTCTGCATAAGGTGTAGCCACTGCAGCTGCAGGCTTCTTCATCTCTAGCAACTAGTTTAAAGTTACCACTTCATACTACACTGCTAATGAAATTTCCTCAGTAATGGTGAAAAGATCTCTCAGGAGGAGCCTCATCATTTCACTTGGTAGCCCTTCCAAAAATTTGTCAATAAGGAAATCTGCATGATCAGCTGAAGTCAATGCAGAAGAACCCTTACCACAAAAACAGTACTTATCATCCATGCATATGGCCAAGTTCTGGTGTTCCCCTTTTTTGAGCCTTAATTTTCAACTGGGTAGAACTGTAGGTGTAATTTGACAATGTCAGTTTTGCAGTCCCAGACTTGTGCTTTCCTCAAGTGCTCAGTTGAGTGTAGAGTTAGAACATCTTGATTCAAGACCAGGTGTTGTATTGCTTGCTTTAGAGACCAGCCCATTCCAAGCAGTTACTGGCCTGAAATACTTCAAGAAACAGTCTAAGTCTTCCTTTGCTGCACCCTTGAATGTCAGGAGGGTGGGAGTAATCTGTTTTGCCTCACTCACAGAGATCTGTGGTTATGGCCAGAATCTCTCTCTCTCATGATTTTATGGTCATCATCTAATAAAGATGTCCATGACGAAGCATAATAGGCATTCTCAGGGATTTAGACTTTTATGGAAGAGTTGATTCCAGGTCCAGGACAGTAAAGCATGAACAAAAGTTGTCTTGGCAGTACAATTCTTTGCACAAAGGCTCACCACTGCTCCATGCTTCACTTACTTCATGTTTGATGCTTGCCATTTTATCTACTTGTGAGATAGCTTCTGTTGGTAGACATTGTCCACTAATGGTACCTCCACAGTCTCACCTTGGTATTCTCAGACAACTTTGACCAAAGTTAGGGTTGGGTAACGGGTTAGTGACACTTTGGGAGTCCTATACAGACCACCCTATTTGGTCTCAGACTTTTCAGATGCCACACCACTGTGACACTCCTCAGATGAAGGATGATCATCAGGGGAAGAGTGTGAACAGTCATTCTGAGTACACCAGACATCTGTGGTTCTTCTTCTAGTTAGTCATCAGCTGAAACAAAATAGAAGTCATGAACCTTTGCAGCATCAACAAAAGTACAACCATTTTCCTTCAGCAATCAACTCGTCCAGTTTGTTGTAGGTCCTTCAAATTGTAGAAAACGTTATTTTGGTTAACAAGAACCCTTTCTAAACTTAACACAAGAGTAAGAATAAAAGAAAACTTCACTAAAATACTTTCCTTCCCATATTTTCTGTGATGTATTCAAGACAAACTGATTTCCCTTAGAGTGATGGAATAGGTCTGTAGAATAAGAGAAGGTTCAATAAGATATTAATTATGAATTAATATTATGTTTCTCTGAATACCTGAGTTTGTGAAAATGCAATAAAAACTGGATACAATGTAAGATACAAAATCACAATCCTGCACAAAATGTGTACTCGCTTTGGATGATGGGCTGTCACTTGTACTGGATTGAAACTATTCTCCCCAAGATCATCAACTAAACTATTTAAATTCAATGTTTCTTACTTCACAGCTAATGTCAGATTTACCTAGTGTGACTAGCACTACCCATGTGACTGGTTATTCTCATTAAAGTATAGGAAAGACCGTAACCTCAAGAAACCACTTGATCTATCATCGAAGAACACTGCTGTCTACATTAATGCATAAAGTGCACCACTACATCCATTCTACCCATGGGCAGAACAGGCATTCTCTGAATAGAATGACAAGGAACTAAGGCAGCTGCAACAAAATCAACTTAACTTTCTTGACCATGTTATCTGCCCATACTCAGAAATAACTGATAAATTTAGAATAATACAATATTAATATAGTAAAGTACAAAATGTATGGTATGCTTATATTTCACAAAGATATGACTATAATAAAATATTGCCACACTGTTCTAACTATACCTATGATTATGTTCAATTGCTTTGAATAAACCCGTGGTTAAGGGTAAGGATAAGCTGTTTCCTTATTTGTACAATACTCTGCATTAAAATCAAAATGCAAGAAGGCATTCTTCATATTTGTGTTGTACATAGAAACAAAGTAAATTGTTTTTGTAATCTTTTCGCTCTAGTTATCACTTCACTTGAAATGTTTTTAGTTTTTCCTCTACAAATTAAAATTAATACTACAATAACATTACCCATTCCACAACAATAATTTTAGAAACAGTTAATAGTGTAGCAAAAAACAGTAAAAAAGCAACTAATTAATATAAAACCAGAAAAAGCAGCTTTACCATTTTTAACCTTAAAAATCAGGAAAAAAAAGTATTACCTGTCTGATGCCATGGTAAACACAGAGCCAAAAAAGGAGAAGTGCACATAGAAATGATGCTTGAAACATTGCATCTAACATACCAGGAACCCAGCTGTTGATGAGAAAGGATAGAGGAAAAACAGGGTCTGGAGAATTAAGAGGAAAATTAATTTGTTATAGTTTTTAACCATTTTACTTATTATTTTTGTTAAATATTTCTACAATTTTAGTTATATATACATTTATACTTTATCTAAATTGTATATTTATAAGAACATAATTAAGTTATGACTTCCTATAATTCCACTTAAAATCAGATTTGAAATTAATTACATTGAAATGTCATCTCAGTTTATCAATCAGCAGACTCTCTTATACAAATCTGCATTCATCACTAGACTTGCATTAAAATCATTAGCTTATTTTTAATGTAAAACTACCCCACATTGTCTTGTTTCACCATACTTGACTCTATTAAAAAATAGAGTGAGACAAATAGAATTTATTAATTTTTGTTTTAATACTTTAGAAAATTTTTACTGAATCATTTCTTTTTTAATGCTTTCATGTTACCATATACACTTTGACAAGTCTGAAGCTACTTGTTAGTAGAATTGACATAATACTGTAATTAACAATATTATGTGCTACTATTAAAAGGATATGTAATGTAATTGAATAGGAAATCAACATGCAATATAGATTCAGGTCTTAGTTTTATTCAAGTGTGATATACAAGCATACCATGCTTTCTACTTTATTGTTCTGATGCATAATTTTTCAAAATTTGTCAGTTATTTTAGGTATGTTGTGCAGTTTGCACATGCTGTGGTTAAGAAAATCATTAAATTGCCTTCACTCTTGCTACCTTTGTCATTCCCTAGATATAACATTTGGTCTGCCTGTGTGGGAAATGGTTGTAGAGTTTCACTTTGTGTGTGGTAGTAAACAGCAATGGCAGTTTAGGTGATGTCTTGAGACTACGAACTCCCTTATGTTTGAATGGAAATGGCTGATCAACTAGGTACTGTTAGTCATTCTTGGTAAGTCTGAAGTTACCATTAACAAAATAATGTGAAATTTAATCAGTTTGGAATACAATCTCAACAAATGCATTTGGAGAAAAAGTTACTTAGGTCCAGTAAAAGTGACTGTCTGTTGTATCATGCAAGTACACAGAATGTGTTTGAGTATGTGAATAATAAAGTGTGTTCACTGTATTTTTGAACTATTGTTGGTTATCTCTTTACTTCCTTCTGACAAATTCATTTACTCAGAGAACTGAGAATTACTTTACAACAGAATGCTTATTTGAATCTCTTGTTTTTTCTGTGGACCTATATTTCTTACCCTAAGGAAATCAGAATGTACAGCCACAATTCCTGTTTGGAGACATCTCATTTTGGTAGTGTAAGGGTGTTTATTCTATATAATATATATATATATATAGATATACACACACACATACATCAATAAATAAAACTACACACATGCATCAATATGTCAAAAAAAATTATTTTTCAAAAGCTCTCTACAAAACTGTATTGATTTAAATAAAGACTCAAATGAATATTTAGTGCTAATATGTGTATGTGATATTAAACATGTTATGCTCTTTCGGCTAAGGCATTCTACAATCTGAATTGGTCTACTCATTATTAGCTTGCACATTTAAACTTGCCAGTGTAAAAAAAAAGGAAAACACGCAGTATAATAACCTCACTACCTCAAAAAACAATTACTGGCACAAAATTTTAGCAACGATATCCTTCTTTAGATGAATTCTATTTCGTCACTCTTGTGCATCTAAAAGAAGGGTGTCCCTCCCAAAACTTCATGAATAATAAATGTTTTTAAGTGGTAAAAACATCATATCATGTCATTTATTGCATATCATTTTCTACCA
Organism: Limulus polyphemus; assembly: GCF_000517525.1. Lineage (NCBI taxonomy): Eukaryota > Metazoa > Arthropoda > Merostomata > Xiphosura > Limulidae > Limulus > Limulus polyphemus. The sequence goes on from NW_013666312.1 coordinate 44,767, forward strand.
CAATGCTTTTTAAAATTTTACGCTTATGTTTCTTTGTCAGGATAGGCAAATTAAAAAGCATGTTGACATTTTAAATACTTGTGCTTAAAGTCACTAAAGGCAGTAAGTATACCATACACACATCTGATAGTGTGATAGGCTTAGATTATTCGTTCAATAATGTTTTTCTATGAACATTAAAACAAATTCCTCACGTAATATACTATTTTTGTTTCTAAGTCAATTCAGCAACCCAATCACACTAGCAGATATTCAGGAAACATGATGTGGCAAAAAGCACAAATTAATGCAGGCATGAAAATGTTTTGCTGATTACTGGAAATTCATCTTTCTATAATCATTCCCACGGTGCTCTTGTTATTTGTGAAAAATTGAGGAGAAAGATAGGTATGGATGTGTCATAATGTAGATCATTAACTTTTGATAATTATTAGAAACTAGAATTATATATATTTTTAAAGCATTAATATTTCTTCTAATTTGTTGAAAATGCAGGAGATACAGGAGTCTTCACATCAACCTCTAGCTTTTCAGCCTCTTTTTTCCCTTGTCCATTCTTATGCCTACAAGACTCAAACACACATGCTTAAGAAAATATGCATCATTTCCTACTTTTTTGATAATTTGATTTTGCATTTAAGTACTTGTTTCCAAATTAAATATAAAAACAATGAGGCTTAATATAACAAATAAAACCTATTATAAGTTTTAAGATTCAAAACTGTCGAGAGGGTTTATTAAGTATTGAAAAGGTTAAGTTTATTTGAAAATTTTATGACTTCAGATTTGCTTGAGGAAAGAACCTTGGATCCACTGTCTGGCATAGGAAAGTGCCAATATATACAATACACATGCATATAATTTTAGAACAACAAGGGACCACTTTGTCCATCTATTCCATTTCATCTAATATGCTATAAAACAAATCCCTTAAAGCCAGCCCTTATCATTCAAATATTTATCAGACCTTCCCTTAAACTCTTTTAAATGAACTGCATCGACCATACCTGAAGCCAATTCATTCCAAAGGCCAACCACTCTGTTAGAAAAAGAAAACTGTTTTAACTGAAGGTGACTCCCAACCTGCCAAAATTTGTGTCCCCTAATCCTACCGTTTTCAACATTAAGTAAAAAAAAAAAAAGAATGATGCATCAACATTATCAATTCCCTTAACAAATTTAAACACCTTAATCAGATCCCCTCTAACCTATCCTAGTACGACAACCTTTCCATCCCAGATATCATCCTCATATCCCTGCCCTGAACCCTTTTTAACAATTCAATGTCCTTTCTAAGGTAAGAAGCCCAAGACTGAACACAGTACTCCAAGTGTGGCCTAACCAATGACTTACACAGTTAGATGTACTGAAACATTACTTACTATAAGCATCAGTATAAGAGATTCCGCTATCAAAAGACTTTTGGTCACAACTTAATCAAACTGCTCTGCCATGATTTGCTTATTAATACTGTAATTCAAAATTTCTATGTGTATAATTTGACTAGAGTTTTCCGTGTGTATTTAATTAGTATATACCTCTATCAAATAACCATGTATTAATAGTAAGTTCTGCATATACATTTTCTTACCATTGTACAGTAACAATAAAGGCAGCAAGACAGACATCCACTTTTGCTCTATTGACCAGTCATAAAATACAAAATGACGTAGTGAATGAGCAAACCAGCACTGGAAAAAACATATTTTAAAAACATTACTTACAACATATGATGTGCAAAAAAGAATTTTAGTATAAAATGAATCCATAAAAATACAAAGATTGATGTATTTAGAAAAAAATTACCATTACTTTCCAGATAAATACAAAATAATATATTTTTATTTCAACCAACGTTTGGCCTTTGTGGCTTCATCAGGGTTAATATACACAACAGTGATATTAGAATATTTTAATATCAAACACTTATGTATATTAACCCTGATGAAGCCACAAAGGCCAAACGTTGGTTGAAATAAAAACATACTTTTATATTTATCTGGAGTGTAATAGTCATTTTTTCTAAACTTTTATCAAAATGTGTAAATCCTCCAGTATGAACTACAAATTTTGAAAGACAACACAAAATTGATGTAGTAAATATTTATTATCTGTTCTATTTCAGTATTTATGAAGTGAATGTCAATTTTAACCAAATTAACGTACTTACTAAGAGTAAAATATTTCAACATAAACTGTAAGTTCATTTACTAAGTATTGAAGGTTTTTTTGGTATGACCTATCAGAGTATTAATTGTTTTACTGTTACATAAATTTGTTGTAAGTTTATTTTGAAGAATTTCATTTATTTAACATATTAAGACTTTCACATCTGAATTTCTTCTTATTGATTTTTACTTGTCTGTCATAGAAGAATTTTGTATTGACAAGAAAATATCCCAGGTAGAGAACAAAATTAATCTATATTGCACCCTTCACAATCAGATCAAACTTCAAGCAAGGAATTTTCTTACTCATTATCAAAGAATTTTAAATTACAAAAAAGGTTTAGACAGTGTAATGATTATAGAAGATCAGAATTACATTTATAAAAATGAACTCAGAATTTAGTAGATTTTACTACAAAAAAACTCATAAACATTTATGGTTTTAACAGTTTTGATGTGACAAAATGTCTCAAATAAGCTATGATGTTAATAAATGTTTGTCAGCTGAAATATTTGGAGGCATTCTAATGTATAAATCAAAATCTGTAAAAATCAATTGACACAGGATGTTATGACAAATGCAGCACACACACACACTAAAGAAAAACAACATTTTCGCTGAAGTTGATTTATATATATGTATGTATATTCAGTAAACAGTTAACACTTCTGAATTACATCATCAATGATGTATTCTGTAATATATGTGATAACAGTTCAGGAGATTTGTTTAATCACATCAATGCTATTCATCAAGGTATTCAATTTACTAAAGAAAGTGAATTAAATCAACAATTATCCTTTTCTACATATTCTTGTTTATTGGCATGATGCTAGTTATGTAACTCAGTTCTACTGAATATCATTCATAACAATTTCTTTCTTCAGCTTATGCCCACACTAAAATATTAGCTGTTATTAAAACAATTTAAAACAGTGTTGCTTCTATTTGTAAAAGTAATAATTCCCAAAATAATTATAATAATTACATTAAATCCTGCTTCATATTATATAACCAATTCCCCAAACTTTTAGTCACTAAAGTAATTAATGAATTTCTATCCAATCATTTACAAATTAACTCTCATTGAAACCCAAATAAACTGGTTTGTTTTATTCCTTATATGCTTTAAATCTCCAATACTATTAAAAATGGTTTAGAATAGCCAAACAACATAAATTTTTTAAAGCTGTACATTTTACATTTAAATCAAGTCAAAATTATTTTCTATTCTCTTCAATAAATATTCAAAATATATTTTTCCTGGTTCTATTTACAAGATTGACTGTAAGGACTATAGATTTTTATGTGCAAGAATCTACCAAGGAAATAAATTTATGACATTTTTACCCACTTCCCATATTTTTGATCACATGAAATCCAATAATCATAATTTAAACATTTTAATTGTAAAAAAATAATCAAAACAACAAAAAAGTAAAAAAAAAACTGTGTTAATCAAACAGCTACACCCACCTATTAACAAGCAATTAAGTTGCCTAAATTATTTGGTCTGATGTCATAATTTGTAGCTATCTATATCACAGTAGTTCTCTGTTAACTGTAGTCTGATTATATTCAACTGAACTTCAGAAGAAATGTCAACATCCCTTTAGTGTGTGTTCTATTTATCAAACTGCCTTACTGACTTTAGTGTTTACTAGTTACTCGTCAGATACTTTTTTCATTTAGGAGGTTGAATTCCTAGACCAGTTGGGATAAAAAAATTCAAATCAGAAATATTGTGCACTATTTTTTTGTATTTCAAATAATAACAAAAATACCTTTAAACCTTCAAGATTTCATTTACACATCTATTTAAAAAATTAAAGAATTATTTGTTTGCTGTTTTTCTAAATTTCAATATTATATTAGGTTTGTATTGTAAAGATATGTCCTAAAAAAAAGTAAAACTTGCAAGTCAAAACATTCAATTATGAACCATTATTCTTTTATTTTAGTAAACTATATTATATTCAGTGACTTACTGTGATAAAGAATGTCAACAATAGGAATACAAAACGAAACCAAATTTCTACTTGTGTAAAAGCTGGATTGTAGCTTTTAAACTGAAAAAACAAACAAGTAGGTTATAACAACAGGTAAATAACTATTATAAATCAGCAATAAAACATCACCAGCAATTGTTATTATACTAAAATGTATAGCATTTCATTTAGAGGCTTTTACAGCAATCATTTTACATACTTAGCTTATATAATGATTATGCAGTTAAATTGAATATGCAAAATATTTATAGTTAACTTTATATCTCTAAAATAACAAAATTCACTAAAGAGTAATACGTTAACAGAAATGTATCACCATTGAATTATAATGTCAATATCACCACTAAATGTGTTAATACTAACTTTCAATGATCATGTTATCATCATTGAAAAATTAAAATTACACAATTAAAGGATAACAATAATTTTAAGATTTTTCTTAATTGAAAATATATTTCAGATAACTAATCACCTTTTAACAAAACAAAGAGCTAATACCTCACACCAATGCCAAAAAGTTTTTGTGCATGCACCAGCCAAGCCTTTGAATATAAATCCCACTCTTACACACAATCATGTGTACTGCACTAGTCTATGATGCACTCAGTATTAGACAACAGACCTCCACACACTGTATTCCCCTTGAGCATTTTGTGTATACAAAAAGCTCATTCTTGACAAGGTAAAAGAAGGAAGGGTGAGTAGTTCTGTGGAGATTATGTATATGAAGTACATTTTCAGGTAAGGAAATTTTACTTCTATACAGTGTGGGCTGTTACCCACCTCAGTGTGGGATGAAAAAGTGTAGATAAATAAATGAAGATTATGAGATTCTTTCTGAGAAATAGTGAAAAAAAAAAGGAAAATTCAAGGAATGTGGGACCTTGTAGAAGCATCACTCAGGGGTAGACCACATCCATCTCAAGCAGGTGATACTCTATACCCAATATAAATATTGGTGTAGAAAGATTATTTGAAAAGAACCTTCTACAATGGTGCAAAAGAGTCGCAAAGGTGGGTGGAATGTAAAGGCTGCAAAACTTGCCTGTATATCTTAGGGGTCAGCAGACTATGTACATGTATTGTAGCTAGGGAAAAAGGTTAAGTCATACAGTATATGTGAAATACTTACGTGATTTATATACCAGAATAAGCAGGTGATGTGATAAATTATCCCATACCTCTGTTTTGAGGAGAGTGCAAGACTCATCCAGCTACTCACAACCACTGAGATGGAAAAAAATTGCAATGTTGTGTAAGTAATGTAACACTAAGGTGTTGGGAGTTGTCTACATCCCTGCATGCAATATATTAACACTAATAACAAGAATCAAAAGAAACCATGAGATGATGAAAGTGAGGGGAGGTGATATGAATAAGACAAAATGGAATCATCTTCCAAAGAGGAATAGACAAACAGAATGAATTGTTTAACCCAATCAGTCAAAGTACAAGGAGTTAAATAACAAAAATAAGTACAGAGTGCTGGAGGCAACAAATGAACAATTATCAGAGTGAAATATCCCACAAGTGAGAAGAAAATATGCTTTAAGAGAGAGAGGAGGTACAGGTGGCCAAACGTTTGGAAAAATGTCATGTAAGTCTTGAGAATTAAATACAGGTTCCAGCCTATAAGAGGAGCTAGATGAGGAGAACAGCTTATTAGAAAGGCTTGAAAGAGGTCTTTAAGAACTGAAGAAAGGAACAAATAATAGCCTGGGAAAAAACAGAAGATCACTGGCAAAGTCATTCTGTATCCTGTGATCACAAAAATGGATAGACCACCATTGAAAAGCCAGGTAAAAATGGAGCAAGGTGAGGAAAAGTTGGATGACCTGGAAAAAGAAAAGTGGAAAATAAACCAGCAATGATAAGCCATCACTTGTAGTGATAAATTGCTAGAATAAATGGATAATACAGTAAGAAAGAAAAAGGGCTAGTCTGAAAGAAAAACCTGTCAGTCTTTCAAGGAATTGGGAAAAAACCACATATGAAGATTATGGCATGGAACACTGTGGTGAAAGATGGACATTTGAAGCTGATGTAAAAAAGAACCTCGAAGGTGGAAGAGATAAATGATCCAGGATCGCTGAAAGATGAAGGAGTAAAAACCATGATTGAGTTGGCCTAAGAAAGGTAGTGAGAAGAACCTGGAAAGCAGTGTTGAATTAAAGACAATACCTTGGGAAAAAGTAGAAGAGGAAGGTAGCCAAGCATACAGAAAGAGCTTCAGAAGAAATCCTGCCAAGGACATGGAGTCTGAGACTGATGACTAAAACAGTGGAAGCTTGTTGTAGAAATTAGTCACAAGTGTGCTGATATGATGACTTCCAAAGTGGAAAACAATCTGTAAACACCAACAGACATAAGAACTACTCTGTCAGAAGGATTCAGTCTGGTGAGAAAGTTGTTCCATCACAAAATTCAAAGCTCCTAGAATATTTTCAAAGCTCAAAAACAGAGAAGCTTGAAAACAAGAAAGCAGAGGTCCCATGAGTGAGTGTCTCATTGTTGGTTGGTGTATGAAAAGACAGTGGAATTGTCAAAATAGTTCAAAACAGGATGTCCAAACAGCTGTAACAAAGGATGGTGGCAGGCCCATTGATCTGTCCACATCTCAAAAACACTGATGTGGAAAAAACACTGGAGAAGACCAAACACAAAAAAATGGTAAAGATATCCAGAACTGCACCCCATCCAATTAAAGAAACATCCATGAACAAGTGTATCTCTGTACAAGGTACAGTAAGATAAACGCTCAGAGTTGAGTGGAAATGTTTGAGCCACCACAACAATGAGAGGTGTAGAGGTGGAGGTTGAGAAGTGATAGAAGACAGTGGATCATGGGACATATATCACTGATCTGTCAGAATTCACTGAAGGGAACATTAAAGAATATGTTGAGAGTAAGAAGGGAAAAATAGAGAAGTGAGAGACCCTAAAAGAGATAGAACCTTGTATGTATGATGAAATGAAAACATAAGAGCCTTGAAAACCTGAAACTCCATATCCCAGAAGTGTAAAAGAGAAGGTTAAACCCACCCAACAAATAAGGTGTGAAATAATGAAATAACCTCAAATGAATTAGAATTTTATTAGATAACAGTGGTTCCATTAAGAACTGACACCTAGCAATTTGCCTATCATGAGAAAAATTGCTGGCTATCAATGATCTTTTTTTCACCATCATCATCATCATTATTCACAAATTTTTTTTCCAATGCAAAGTTTTGGGAAACATTCTGGCTAGAACCTTGTGTGGTACCCTGGTGTTTCCGTAATTTATGATATATGTTTGCAGTCCGAAAGGTAAGGCAAATTATATTCAATACAGCTAAAATAAATACAGATACCAATGTTTAGTAATACTTTAGTTGAAATAACTGTTTTCATGAAATTATTAATTATTTCAGATGATAGATGTGTCCTAAATGATTCAGGCAGTTCAATGGACATTGTGCCAAAAACTTCAATACCTACAAAAGAGCATGAAGCAGCTTCTAGCCACACTTTCCATTATCAGCCTGTTCCATGTGATGAAATGAAAAAGACAGCTGATTCTTTACTTCCATCATTAATAGTTCTCTACACACTTATTACAACTGTTCAACATTTGACAGTTTTGCCATAAATTGAAAACTGATGTTGGAGGAAATGGAAAAGATAAGTTCAATTATAGCTGGTTAATGGACAAAAGTTTGTTATAATGGCTGGAGACGGCTACGAATGGGTAATGAAGAAAACTTAATAATAAGTTTTATTTCTATTACCTACTACGTACGACGTCGTCCACACCACTTATTAAGTTACTTCTAAATAGGGTTACCG
>NW_013666312.1:53772-59030 GCF_000517525.1 Limulus polyphemus
TAAAGTTATAGTTAAGTAGTGTCGTAGGACGACGTACGTACGTAGTAGTAATAAGTAAATAATTAATATTAGTTTCTTCATTACCCATTCGAGCCGTCTCCAGCCATTATTAGTCTCAAAGTGGGTTCCTCGTCATCGAAAAGTTTGTTATATTGTCTAAACTCTGGTGGCTAGAATTCTAGGAAGTGTCTACTTGAGATGAAAGTGAAATGTTTTGTTTGTTATGCAAAAAGCATTTTCCAGGCCATGGAAAAAGCAACGTGATAACCAACATGTTAATAAATCTGGAAAAAGAATAAAAAACTGCAGTAATAATTATGCCAAGTCTCATCAAAATAAGTCTGCAGTTGAGGCTGAACTTCTTAGCTGAGTGTCCATTTTTCACAAATATTAATTTATTTTTAGGAGGATTATCCAGTATGGAGTGCCTTTACTGGTTCAGATGTAAGTGTTGAAATATAACTGCTGCTTAAAAGGGATATTTTAGTTTATTATAAATTTGCAGACAGTCGCTACAAGAAAAAATCTATAAATTCATGTGTAAGAATGCAACAAAACAGTCCTAGTTTGTATTTAAATTTTAAACATTTTACAGGGAATCCTGTCCCCAAACCCAATAGAAATATTTTGTTCCTTTGGCAGGTGCTGCCCATGAGCAACCAAATAGCCACCTATCTAAATTCTTAATGACATCACTGGATACTGAATAGAAGTCAATAGTAATATAGGAGACTGACCAGCCAACTCAAAGGGAAAGACTACTGAAAGAAATGGGAGGATGTAGCAGATGATCCACCCATGGTAGTGCTAGGAGATACCAAATATCCATATTGGGATTGAAATGCAAACCCAACAAGTGCATTCTCTGTATGAAAGCCTTTAGAAATTAGTTGAAAATATACAGGTTTGAGCCGTGGAAGGTAAAGAGAGCAACTAAAAGATAACCTATGTAGCCACAAGGTTTCCTGCAAAGTGTAAGATCCATGCTTCTACAGGATCAAAGTTGAGGAAAGGTTCCAGAAACAACTGATCACTAAGCCCTATGACAGCTAGCTTCTTGGGAGGAGGAGCATCAGGAAGGGGCAATAGGGTGAGGAACTTCCAAGAAAACTACTGCATGAAGAAAGGGTGCCAGATGGAGTTCCCTGCAATAAAATTGAAGGAGTCTATTCTAGAAAATAAAGTATCCCAATGAAACAAATCCCAAAAACCAAGAAAGCAAGTGTACTGGGCAACAGATGAAGGAGAAAATGGAAAAGCATTAAAAACAAGTTGGTGTGACCTTCCTCAGTAGAGTTGTTGTGATTGCAAAGCAAAGCCTCAGAAGGAAAGGGTAGAGGGAACAGCAAGATAAGAAGGTAAGAAAGTAAAAGATGAAAATGAGCAGACTGATGGTAAAAGAGAATCAAAGTGGGAAAAGCAAATCCCCACAGGGATTGGAATATCATAAAAAGAGAATTTCAGCCAAAGGCATAGTGTAGAAGTCTTACAATCAGAGATGAAGTGACAGCTGAAAGTCAACATGAAGTAGAGACAGAAAGAGCCTACAATGATGCAACAATCAGGTGAGAGATGAAGAGGTGAAAAAATTATCACACAAAATGACAAAGGTGGGTTTTACCTGATACTTGTTAGGTAGAAGAACCACAAGTAAAGGAAGGTAGTGAGAAGGGCTGGTCAAAGTCATACGAAGACAAGCCAGGCTTAGCAGAAGTTAAATAAGCAAGAAGCAGCAAGTCTTGGGTGCGAGATGGAAAATGTAAGACAGAACCAATTACATGATGTACAGTGGCAGTAACACTGCTCATTCACCATTAAAGGAAAATAAAATAACTTACAGAGGAAAGTCTGAACTTTGGGAGATTCCAAAAACATGAATGGGAGAAGTCATATTCAGTAATATTTATGAACTTGAATGCATGGAAAGTATTATTATTATTTCTACAATTGTTTATTTATATTTTTTTCAGTAGATCTGATATGTCTGTGGTACTTAGACATCCTTTTCATATCGATGAAACTGAGATTAATTATCCTATTCTGCCAAAAATCCAGACACCAGTTTAATAACAATGGTGAATATTCCTATCACAGACTCTGGAACATGGTTTGATTAAGAGAAGAAATTCAAGTAATACACAAAAATTAATAATAATTTGTATCAAAACCTTTACATGAAATCAATTTAAAAATGTGTATCTTTTTTATCACAATCAAGAAAATGAAGATAAGAAAAATAGCACTTTGAATGTTAACTAAAAAATTCAAATAATAAGCATAACAATTCTGTAAATCGTAATGGAAAAAAAAAAAGAAAACGACTGAACAATGCAGTACCGAGAAAATTAACGAGCTTTTGGTATACACAGTGTGCTCAAGTGTATACTGCTTTTGAAATAAATGTCGCCCTCCTATTGATGGAGGGCTAGTCTAATGTTGATTGAACCACTGTTTGGTACAGTACATTATTACATGTACAAGTAGCTTAGCATTTCTGTAAAAACTTTTTTGCAGTAGCATAAGGTATTAGCTAGTTGTTTTGTGAAGAGGTGAGTAGCATTTCTGAGTTGCAATATTTTAGCTCAGAAAAGGAAAAAAACCACTTTAAAGATAATGTCAATCAACCCATATAGTAAAAATTATTTTTGTTGTATGAAAGTAACAGTAAACAAAGTGAAACTGCATGGGGTGTTTTTCAGATCCAAACTAAGACAAAACTTGGTTTTATTAAATAAACATTTTATTGGAAAATTTTGAGAATGTAGGAAGACAAAAATCAGTAATCAAAGGTATGCATTTTTCGTTATTTCATACACACACACAAAAAAACATACATAAAGAAATCTTTACAAGTTTCTAAAGCTGAGAATTCATATAACTATCACACAGAAAAATGAGATATTGTATTTTACTGAGGCTTCATAATCTTTAGAGAGTTCAAGTCAAGCTTAAAACAAGTTAATCCAGTAGATGTTTTATTGTAACACAATATAATAAACCATATAGCAGATACACATTGGAATGACATACCCAGGCATTTAAGGGTTAAGTTCAGTACAACCATCAAATATTGTACATTAACCACAACAAACTTTTATTACCATCACTCTACACTATGCATTGCATTCCTGTTTTAAAATAGAATTGGATTTGATTCAGATTGTCTCTAAGTGAGTGTATAATTTTTAGTTGACTGCAGGATGGAATATCTCATATATGAAAAGAACACTGCTCCACATGTCACTGGGTTATTGAATATGTTCTTGGTATGACTAAAATCAAACTGTTTTGTGATTTTGTATGAATGGAATGCATTACACTGGGTAACTATCATACAGGCTGGCCTTATGAAGATGGTTTCTAGCTATCTGCACACTGACAGCTTCTAGTTACAGCTACAAACATCTGATTCAGTCTAAATGCAGTCACCCTATGATTGTTGCAAGCAAGAACTGACAGACAGCAGTTGGTTGTTTTTGTTAAAGAGAATGATCCATAACGTAGGGGTATCAGATAAATTGTATCTTTAATTTGCAGCTGATACCACAGTTTAAGATACTTGTATCTAATTCACAACAGCCTGCTGGGATTGATGATTTCCAGTCATTTGATGGTTATTTTTATATGTGAAACATTCAACTGCCTTCTTTTCACTCAAGATTTAGTAAGGGTACTATATGTACAGTGGAGGCTCATGATCAACCACTTCCATATCAGATCACATGAATTAACTTAGGTGTAATTGACATTATTTAATAACAGTAGTTTTGTCTTATTATCAGTACAATATTACAATTTCAGCTATCATTTGTTTTACAATGTGCTAAATTAAACATTTTCTTCAGAAATTCACATTAAAAAAGGCCCGTTTAAAACAGATGGATGTACATGTCACCTACTTCAATGAATATTAAAATCCCAACTAGTAATTATATTTCATTACAGAATTTTCATATAAACATCCAGTTGTGTATTCATTATTAAACAACACTTTACTTTTCAAAAGTAATTTAGGTTTAAACACATACAAAAAAACAACAACTTTATTCTGTGTTCATGGATCTGCAAAAGCTTGTTTTTGTTGATTCTGCCATAACCACTAGTTAAGGAAATGCTAAAATTTAGTAAAACAGTTCTTTTTTGACTAATAATTTAATTTTGTTCTTCTGATAAAACTGTTACTTACATTAAAAATAATATCCTGGATGTGATGCATCTTGTCTGTACTTTCTAAGTCATAGAAACGGATGGTTATGACGTAATGAGAAAAATCCAGGAAGCCCAAGTGAAGAAGTGTGAGCCCATCACACAACTAATAGAAAAAATACACTGTAGTTTATAATGAATCATTATTTCTAGTTCTGTTTAAAAATATATCTAAGATATTCTGTACTTGTTTGTTTAGGAAAACTTTTCCTACATACAAATAATTTTTCATAAAAAAAAAGATGTTTGAAATTTGCTGTTATAAAGAGAAATTAAATACTAGTGCATTTAGTAAGTAGTATAACTTTCCTTAGATAAAGCAGGTATGCACCAGTAATTTTCAAATTTGTCATAACCTACAGAAAAAGATAAAACATGTGCTTCTGATGAATATTATGCAAAATTAATCTTGTTGTTGTTATATAATTAAACATGATCAATATAACAGAGAAAAAGAAAACACAGTAAATAATTAAAAACAAACTGCAAGCTACTACTCCATAGGCATGATTAAATTACTATTATTAAGGCTCATGACTTATCAAAGAATGTTGTTAGTTATTATAAGTAGAACATGGACAATTTTTGCTTTTACTGTATGCTATCATTACCTTATCTATATAATTTTGTTTGTACTGTTATTCACGAATCTGTAAATAGACAAGTTTTACCTGATATCACACTATCATGAGAATGACTGATAGACAGAACTAATGTCCAACATTTCTGAAGTTGTAGAAATTGTAATTGACTTTGCCATTTTTTTGGAGCTGAAATTAAGGTATCTTTAAAAGGGAGTGAGAAAAAAAAAGATTAAAGCTGTAAAGAAAATTCAAGTTAGTATTTAGGTACTTGCCTCTAATAGACTAGAACCTTTGGTTGCTTGCAATGAGAAACAAGATAATGAAGAGATTTACAAAGTGAGAGACTCGAGAGACTCTTTCATTTAACTCTTTCAACCCAGGCTCAATTGACCTTGTAACCAATTTGTGCTTGTTATAGTTTTCATGCTATAACTTTTAAATTAGTAAGCGAATGTTAACAAAATTTGG
>NW_013666312.1:59685-83119 GCF_000517525.1 Limulus polyphemus
AAAATAGTCACATTTCAATTATTATACATTATATATGTATATAGATTACTGCTATTTTGAAATAAGTTCTTAAAGTATTTTTTTCTAAAACACAGAACAGTAAATAAAGAAGTAAAGCAAACAATTATCTCTTCTAGTTACGACCTTTGTACTCGGTTGCTAAACCTTTAAAAATTTTGCACGTGGAGGACATGAAGCAAAATATTTTTTTATGTTTTATATATACTTTTGAATAACTAAAAAATCATAAATTACTACATCAATACTACAGAATTCTACTATAACTTATCAAACTTAGTAACTAAGCTGTATTTGGGTCTAAAAAAATATGAACTTTCGAGCAGACTAAAAATACAACCTACTTAATTGAAATATTGGTTCAAAAGAAAGAATATGGTGCTAGGTATGTTAGAAATGCTGAAAAAAAACACTAAGGGGACATTCTGAGCTTCCGGTTGGTTATTCATGTCATATACAGAAGTAAGTGCATACAAGGGAGCATTTCCAAAAATGGAAAGATGTGAGTGGGGTGCCACTGTGTGTGATTTATTATATGAGCAATATCTTAGCAAATAGAAAAGATAAGACCTTCTTATTTTATATTCTAGCTTTTCAATATCTGTAATTTGAGTTTCTAATTCGTATGAAACTACAGACTTAGTATTTTGACTTCAAAAACATCTACTCTGAATCAGTGCTGCATTCAACATACCACGTGACACACAAAAATTGATGTGTTTTTTAATATTTACTTTTAAATTAACAAATTAAGTAATGTATAGTTCTAAAATTTGATTTATTATCTACAGTTTGATACCAAACTTATTGACATAAATTCATGAAATAGTATTCAATAAAATTCTGAATGAGAGTCAACAAATGAGATGACATGGCCTTTCACCTGTGACCCATTTCGAAAAGGGTTAATATAGTATTATGTATTTTGGTAGGAAGTATAGAAAAACTAAAACTAGAATATGCTTTCCAGGTGCTAAAGTATGGGACACTATTGAGTTTTAGTTGCTAGTACTAAAGAACATTCTCTGTTTGTAGTACATGTAGGAGCAAAGGATATTGAAACTTGTAAAACAGGAAAGCTACTTGATAAGTATAAAGAATTCCTTCAGAGTTTAGGAATAGAAAGATTTGTGGCTTTTTCAGGAGTGATTTCTCTGCTAGAAGCAGGAATGAATTACTTAGCAGGATCCAAGGTTTAAATGAAATATTATAAGGGATATGCTTAGAGCAACAAGTGTACTAGTTGAATCTATGAAATAGTTTTCTGGGTTCAGATGAATTATATGGACTCACTTAAGCAGGTAAGGTAGTAGGATATTCAGGGAAGCTTTTAACATATTCATTATGATAGTTTAAACTAGACATGCTTAGTAGTGCGGAAGCTTGGGAAATTTGGAATAAATAAACTGATATGATAAAGATAAATGTAGTAGATTCAAGATTATGTTTAATTGCTATTACTCTAATGTTAGAAGTTCAGAGCTCCAATTGAAAGAGAAAGCTATGATATACTTAGAATTTCTGAAACTTGGTTAGGTTTGGATAACATTAATAACAGAAATTATATTTGAAATTCCAGGTTATAAGTTATTTGATAATGATAGACTTATTAAAAGAGGGTGAGGTGGCTTTTTGTATAAGGGTTGAACAACAGCTGTTAGGATTGAAGACAACAAATGAGTGAAGAAACTGAATCTATATGGGTTACAATCATAGCTTTCACGGGCAGAAAATTTTAATTGATAAATACTATAAGACACCTGATAAGATGGATGAGGTCAATGAGAAACTATAGTGAGATCAGGGTTGTTACTAATAAGAATACTAATATAATAATTATGGGACACTAATTGTAAACATATTAATTAGGAAGATATGTAGTCCACTAGTGAGTGAGAGAGATTTCTTGAAGTCACTCAGGATGAATGTCTACACCAAATGGTCACAGAGTCAACCATAAAGGATGCTATTTTAGATTTATTATTAACTACTAATAAATATATGGTTCCAAGAGTTGAAGTAGTGGAATATTTGTGGAAGAATGATCATTATATAAATAGGTTTGATGTTGTGTTACATGTTGAGATAAGACAGGATATAATTTCATTCATAATTTTCAGAAAGCCAATTCTTATTGAGACTATGCAACAAAATATATGTTGTAACTTTAAGAAGTTTAAATTGACCATTATATTGGAAGGTTTACATAACTGTAAGAAATCTAAGGGTTTGGTTAGAAAAGAAAATTAGGAAATTGAAAATAGCTTAAAAGAAACAGCTGGCCAATAATATTAAAATGAACAAGGTTTCTTACAAGCACATTAAAGGTAAGAAATATTAGAATGGGGATTAGGCCCTTAATGGAAGCTGATGGCAAAGATTTTGTTGAAGATTAGAAATCATCCTTCATCTCATACATAATATAGGGGTTGTCTCCCTAAAATACACCCATAGTATAGTGTACAAAGCATCGAGTATTCTACATGTTAGTCATTTAATGTTCTTCTATTATAGGCTGGGAATTCCTGTTTCACCCTGTCCTTAAGCTTTTAACTCTCTTGCTACAAGGTCAGTCAAATTGACTGACATCATAACCTTTTTGTACTCATTATAGTTTCTATATTATAACTTTTAATACATTTTATGTATCTTCAGTTAGGGTAGAGAAAATAACAAATAAAACAAGAAGTTTTTCTAAAAAACGTTTGAAATTTATTTAGGAAGTTTTAGAGATTACAAAAATAAAATCTGAATTAGATGAAGTATTTTTAATTTTAACATGAAAATCACTTAGCACTCAGACTAGTATATAAAAATACTATATATATTTATGGACAAATATTTAGTAAAGATACTTCATTAAAAAAATTTGATTTTTGTATACTAAAGACTTATAAGGTTTGGAAAATTTTCCAAAGATACATAAGGTGTATTAAAAGTTATAGTATGGAAACTATAACAAGTGCAAAATGGTTACAAGGTCGGTCAATTTGACCGACTTCGTAATGAGAGAGTTAGTACTTAAAAATATTAGATCATCTGTTCTCTAAAATTTTTAAATCTTTTACATGTGGAGGAATATGAAGGCTCTACAACTAGGAGACTCTCATCAACCAATATAAAAAAACATATTCCTGGGAAAGTTCAGAATTCATCAAATATCACATAAAGTAGTAACACTTTTAATATAGTGAGTTGAGTTAATGATAAGCAATATTTATATATTCAAAAGTTTGATAATTGCTTATCTAAAACATAAAAAAATCAACAGAACTTAGCTGTATTACACAGCTTAAAGGTGCAAGCTTTAAAGAAAACAAGGATGTGAGGATCCAGTAATTGTATTCTTTCTTCCTTGATAATTATTATACTTCTTTTAAATCAATGGTAATTTTTATACTGTTCAGAGTTTGAAAATTACAAATATTTCTAATTCCTAGTCCATTCTGTACAGTATCTCATAGCACTGACTTAAAACTGTTATTCAATGTGACTATCCAAACTTACCTACAAATGATTCTCAAGAAATTACTGATGAATAGAGTATACAGGTAATAGGTTCTTTTGTTATGTGACGACTATGTCTACATCCTGGTTTCAATGCTCTTTTCCATTTAAAATCATTACAAACTAAAAAATAAAATCATACAGAAATGAACTCAATGGTTTTTGTTGGAACACGTGAAATCTCCAGCATCTGTTTTTATAGCACAACAGACTCACTATCTCTAGTGTAACTGTGTATTTCATGAAGCACCTACCTTTGAAGCACAATACAACTTCCTAACTCTATCATGACTGTGGCTTTCATCAAGTACTACCATGGGTTTGTTTTGGTTTGAAACACCATGGAGGGTAACTCCCAGACGGAATGGTTTATAGAAAGTTTCATCTGAGTTTAAGAAAAGAAAATCAAAGATTTATCCATCTACATAGATGTATTCTAAAGCCAATATATCTTAAAAACACTAAAAAGAAACAAATATGTGAATAAAAATAATTACATATAACAGGAAACAAGTTTGCACATACAAATAAATACTACATTTTTCCAGAATATTAAAGTTCAAAACATTTTCACACTGTTAATACATGCTCACTGGACAATAATGGGTTTATATGATCAACTACACTTTACTGCAAAACTTAACATTTTCCCTACCTGAAAATGTATTTTAGATAGATATTCACCTCTCCACAGAACAAATAGCTAATACTTCACACCACTGCTGAAAAGGTTTTACATATATGCAAAGCCTATGAAAGAAAAATCCCACTCCTGCACATAATAATGTGTACTGCACTAATCTATTATACATTCAGCATTAGACTATACCCCTCCACCAACAGGAGGGTAACACATTCTCCATGCACATTACTCCCCTTGAGCACCTTTTTATACCAAAAGCTCATTCTTATTGAAGCAAAACAAACATACCATAAGTAGGAAGGAAGGGTGAATGGTTCTGTGGAGAGATAAGTGTCTATCTGAAATATATTTTCAGGAAAATATTAACTTCAGAAACACAAACAGAACAAATAGCTAGAACCCTACATTGATAAGGTGGTGGAGGGACCAGTGTATGTAAAGAAATTAAAACAATAAGTTCTTTTCTGGGAATATAGTGACAGAACTAAAAAACTCATGGACTGTGTCATCCACTATGGGGAATGGTGGGAGGAGCTAGAGGAACCATCACTTGATGAGAAATGGCATACATCTCAAGCAGGAAATACTCTTTTCCCAATAATGCAGAAAAGTATTGTCAAAAAGAACCTTCTGCATAGTGCTAAAGTGTTGCAAAGCTGGTTAGAATATAAAGGCTACTAAACCAACTTGTATATTTCAGGGGGTCAGCAGATCATGTACATGTAGTGTGTACAGTGTTTGAGAAAAATTTACATGTTATACTTATCAGAATAAGCAGATGCAGGGATGAATCATTCCAGACCTGCATCCCAAGGAGAACACAAGACCAATCTTGCATGTTTACAACCACCATTAATGGTCCAGTACATGGTGTAGATGTCTAGTACATGCCTGTACTATGCATCCAGGTAGACCTTGATCTACTTCTGATAAAAAAAGGTGTCAACTTCGTCTCATAGAAATGAGGTTACAATGATCAGAAGGGAAACCCTCCATACTAACCTCTCCAGTAGCTTGATATTGGGGAAGCAAGGGATCTCCAACTCCACTAGAGGATAGAGGATAATGGTAGAGGGGAATTCTTGAAGGGAGTAGGGAAGAACATCAGAGAGATGCATGAACCAAATAGGAATAATATATCATCTGCAGAAGTTCCTACACTGAGCAACTGTGCAATGGGTACCACAAATAGGGACAGCAGGAGCTGATCTGGTGTGAAGGCAGAGAACTGTACCCAGTGCTGTTCTTTTATGTTTTTGAAGTAGCGGCACAGTTTAGAAGACAAATATATAAACTTCCAAAGAAGTTTTGCAGAAACCCCCATCTCAATAGTGGTCACTGAGCAGGGGCAGATAGGTTTAACACTCTCTGTTATTCCCTACCTGAGGTGGGTTTCAGGAGAGAGAAGTATTCTATGTGAGGCAAGCAACACCAGCCATATGGTGGGTTCCATTGTCTCCACAGTGTGTCTATCTATCTACAGGTGATTAAATCAGCACTATAAAGCAATAATGAATTAAATAAGGCAATACTGTTATTGCTCCTGGTTGTCAAATTATTGTCATAATGGTTAGTGTCTCTGGTAATAGTACCCAAGTGCATTGGGGATATCCCATCTATCAGACAATATCCAAACGTCGATGTCAATCTAGTCAGCCATCATGGGAAAAAAAAAATCATCAATCAAATAAGGGTACGAAGGTGAGTGCTTACATCCACAACATATCAGCTTCTACTGCCTTTCACTGTCTCTTTCCTTGTCAAAAGTCCACACAGGCTAATTCAATTACTTTAGAATCCAATTGACAAGATGAATTATTTTTCTCTACTCTTATCACAATAGTATCAGTAAATAATTCACTTATGTTAGCCTGTGGGTTAACACAGTTATATCCTGAACTTTAAATAATTGTCTCCTTTTCGCACAGGCAGGTTCAATTAATTTAGAACACCCTTTGACAAGACAAATTAACCCCTTATCTCTGTTAAACTGCGAAACTCACTTTAAGATATCACCCATCAAGGTTAATCATTCACACACCAACTAACATCACGTATTCTAACTTTTTTTATGACTGAACTTCTCTTTACTTGTGCTCATTTTGTCACCTATATATATATATATATATATATATATATATATATATACATTGCCTAACTCAGGCCTCGAACTTTCTACAAACTACGAGACACTATGATGTAACAATACTCATATAACGAGAAAAACTTAGAGGTGTCGAGAAAGATGACATCAACAATACTACAACAATTGAACTACACACACAACATACAGCTCTTACTGAGTTATGTAACAACATTTGTTACAACTATCAATTTTTAAAATAATCAGCTTTAATACTCTTGTTATAAAGACTAAATAATATTTAAATATTAAATCATTAAATCATCATAAAAATAACTTACACTAAACAGTCTTGTACATCCAACATGCAACAAGCAGGTAAGGATTGAAGAGGGTAAAAAATATTAAGAGTTGAAATGCATGCAAAAAGCTCACCTGAGAACCAACGGAAACAACTAGAGTAAGAGAATAAATGTCACATAGTTACATTATCACAGCAGCAAACAACAAAGATGGGTGTTACCTGATCCAGGTCAGAAATGGAAGAATCCAATGAAAAAGTAGATTGTGTAAAGAACAATTTAAAATCTTTGAAGTCAAGGCAGGCTCAGCAGAAATTTACAGAAGCAGAAGGCCAAAAGTCTTGGGTCTGAGAGTAAGAATTTAGGATAGAGCCAAACATGTGACCTACAGTAGCAATAAAATTGCTTAGTGATAGAGTAGCTCCAGTTACCATTTAAGAAAATAGGACAACTCCTGTGGAAGGAAGTAGAGATCTTGAGAGGTTTCAGAATGAGAAGTCATGTTCAATAAAATCCATGAAACTGGATTCATGAAAAGTATAAATATAATTATTATTTCTATAATTATTTGTTTCTTATTTATTTATTCTTCAACAGGTCTGGTATATCTGTGATATTTAGGCCTAGGTCCTTTTTGTATTAATGAAATTGAAACTTGTTATTTGCTTCTTCTGAAACCCCAACATCAAGTAATAACAGTGGGGAATATTCCTGTGAAAGAAACTGCATCACAGACTCTGGAACACACTGAAATATATGTTCCAACATCTCATAGTTTGATTTAAAAAAGAAATCATACTAACATACGGAAAGATAACTTACATCAGAAACTGTCACTGAAATCAATTTTAAAATTTGCATCTTTCTTTCTCAAAGTTAAGAAAATGAAAGAAAGAAAGATAACTCTGAATATTAACTAAAGGTGCATAAGGGGAGTATTATGCATGGAGGATGAGCCATCCTGTTACTGGTAAATGAGTTTAAGCTTATGCTGATTGCTTCGTAGACTGGTGCAATACATATATTGTGACCACCCTTGGGACTGAGCTCAAATGGTCTCTTTTAGGAGGTGGTTTGATTGTATAAACTAGAAACAGATCACCTAACAAACATGATTCCCACCTTCCTTCATTGGTACCACTTACAGATGTTTCTTTTCAACTCATGATTTCAATAAGCCATCTTTTTTGAGCCCCTTTTCTTTCCATTTCTTAATACTCTATGCATACATGTATTATGAATAAATAAAGAAGTACATTTGTATTCTCATTCATCCTTATTTTGTTGTTTTTTTCATATGTACTTGTAAATCTTTATTTGTGACATCTCCATCTTTGTTGTTTGAGTCTTAGGGCATGATTCACTGCTCCTGATGCCATTCTGCTCCTCCCAATGATCTCAACTTCCTAGAATGTCTTATTAGGTATATGAAGGTGAAATTTAATCTTTCAAAATCTGCCTGTCAAAAATTTCCTGGACATCTATGGTATCTCAATGATGAACTCATTGGTTTGTCATTATTCAGCTGTATCCACAGAGACAAAACAAGCAACAATAAAGACACTAAATGAGAAAGAAAGAAGGCATGGATGAACCTACAAAGTGCATCCAGCTAAATATCAGGAAATCTAAGGACATATCACTTGAAGATTTTGTCACAAAGAATGCAATAAACTTCTTTAGGTGCCTCAAAATTCCATCTGGATTTATGGATTATGGCCCCAAGTCATGGGAGCCCAGAGAGGACTACAGGAAGACACTACAGATGACAATGCTGAAAGTGGAGTGGCCCTTATTGAGGAGTTTAATGCCATCATAACAAAGAAAGATGAACAAAAACAAGTCCTCCTTCAAGTTGTGCAAGATCATAGAAGATGATTTACTAAGAGCAAAAAGGAAACAATAACAATGCAAGAGTGACTAACCACATCAAAATTTTAAAATTATGTAATTATATTATTGTACATGCAATAAAATAATAACATGCTTTAAATAAATCATTTATAATAACAAATAGGTTTTATATCACATAGTACATCCAGTACTAGGCTACTGATATCAAGAACCTCATTGAACAGCCTCTAAATATAGTCCAAAATGAAAGAAGTTTGACCTTTAATGTTCCTTTGTACACTGGAACAAAATTAGGGGGTGAGAGATAAAGAATTTTTAACCTGAAATTTTACCTACAAATAAGGACCACCTTACACCTTATCACATTAAACATGTCTCGTGGGTTTTAATCATCAACGTTGTCTTGAAGTTTCGATTTTCAATCATCAATGATGCTGGCCTTTTTGCCAGAAAGGACTGCACTGAAAATATTTTGTCTGCCTTGCAATTTTGAAAACATTCATTTAAATCTCTGAAATCCTCTTGTTTGACACCAACTTTTGTGGCAAACTGAAGAATGACTCTCTGAAGCTTTGGTTTGTTTTGAATTTTGTGCAAAGCTACACGAAAGCTATCTGCACTAGCGATCCCTAATTTAGCAGTGTAAGACTAGAGAGCAGGTAGCTAGTCATCACTATCCACTACCAACTCTTGGGCTACTCTTTTACTAACAAATAGTGGGATTGACCTTCACATTATAATGCCCCCATGACTGAAAAGGCGAGCATGTTTGGTGGTACAGGGAATCGAATCCACGACCTTCAGATTGCTAGTCAAGCACACTAAACACTTGACCATATTGGACCAGACTCTTTGAAGATTCAGACCATTAACCAGCACACTGATTTCTCTGACTCTCTTAAACCACTACCATGTAGGGACATCAATTTTCTATTGATTATCAACATGGACATTGCAAATGCACTTGTATTCCAGGTTCTCCTTTTCTTCTAATGTATGCATGTGATCTGCTTTCCATTTCAAAATGGTTTGAACTTGAGTTCTCCCAATTCTGAAACATTCTACAAGTTTATGCTGAGTTTCTCTTTTTCAGCTGTCTTGATTAGAGCAATTTTGTCCCCCCACTCAAAGTTCCACACAAACATGCCATAAAGGAAGATATTTTTTGTGGAAAATAAACAGAACCAACAGAAATAAAATTAGCCTGTACACTGGTGGTGTGATAATAGCTTAATGAGACAAAAATATTACAAAATTTCACAGATCTGGTTTATATACCCACCATAATTTATTGAAACAAGAACTTTAGAGAAAGAGGATAATTCTACAACCCTTCTACACATGGGCCATCTCAGGTTTATACTTTAAACCCAGTAAATCAACCAATAAGAAAGAGGGTTCTCAAGATGTTTGTTGTGTACAAAAAAATCAAGGAAAGAAGCCCCAAGAAGGTAAGTCAGCCAATCATTATCTCTTTCAGCACAGGCTTGGTCCCTTGGTCACATGTGATATATTGAAGTAAGTGTATATAAAGGACCATTTCCAAAAATGGAAAGAGGTGAGCAGGGCCACTTGTGTTTGATTCAGTACATGAGTCATATCTCAACAAATTGAAAAGCTATGAGGTTCTTGTTTCGTATTCTAGTTTGTCAATATCGGTAATTTGAGTTCCTAATTTGTACGAAACCATAAACTTAGTATTTTGACATCAGAAACATCTACTTTGAACCAGTGATGCATTAACATATCAAGTGATACAGAAAAATCAATGTTTAACTGTGTTTTTAATGTTTAATGTTAAATTAAGAAATTAAATCATGCATAATACTAAAATTTGAATTATAATCTACAGTGTGATACCAAACTTATTGATATAAATTCAAGAAATAGTAGTTCAATAAAATTTTGAATGTGAGTCAACAAATGTGATGACATGGCCTTTGACCCGTGACTCATCTGGTGAGGGTTAAAGATAATTAACCAGAGAGTGAAAGATAACAGTAATTCCCCAATGGTG
Organism: Limulus polyphemus; assembly: GCF_000517525.1. Lineage (NCBI taxonomy): Eukaryota > Metazoa > Arthropoda > Merostomata > Xiphosura > Limulidae > Limulus > Limulus polyphemus. The sequence goes on from NW_013666312.1 coordinate 70,110, forward strand.
TCTTTATAGAGGTTGTTTTTCACTCACAGGACTATATATTCATGGTGGCTGTTCAGAATGGGAAAGTAGTTGGTCTGAATAACAAAATTTTTGAAAGAAAAAGTGGACACAAAAAAACATTTGATGAAAAATTACTGAACTCTGTTGAGAGTTGCCTTTTCTTGAAAGACGGTCAATAATATAGGTTCTACTGTATTATTATGCATATAGTTGGAAGTTTTGTTCATAAGCTTGGCACTACACAAAACATAGGAGGTACTAGCTTTCTGTTTTGTGGAGAGGTAAGTAGCATTTTGTTTTAAAATACCTATGTATATAACTCAGGTTAAAAGATTTTCAAATTATTAAAACAAAACACAGCAAACTAAAGCAAGTATACAGTCTTAACAGAACCTTATTTTCTTTCATATTAAATATTTTCATGAAATAGCCATCAAAATTTGACGTGTATTTTAGTCATGATTTATGAAATAACACTAAAAAACACCTACACAATCTTCATAAATTTTTAGTAAACTGAAAAATCACATTATGCACTAAAAGAACTTAGCTAAACACTTACTATCATCATTTTCAGTTACGATTTGTGCTATAACCCAAAGCTGTTGGCTGTAAGTAGACATAGTAGGCGACTTCAGTACAAATGGCCCAGTCTGTAATGGAAAATCAGCTTTAGTGATACAATATTTAAATAATCTTTTACATTTTCTCCATTGAGGTTAATAGTTAGATGTGATATTTTCCTATAGTCTTAAAGTTAAGGGTATAAAACACTTAATAAATACACAAAAAACGAGTGATGAAAAAGGTAATAATCTGTACTTCAAGCTTTATGATAGACAAATCAAGTTTATTTGCTAAAATATGTAAAATATTAGGATCACATATCAAATCAATACCTTGTTCACATGTATGTGTAAATATCAAGCTAAGATGTTCAAATCAATCAAAAGTTGATAGGCTAGTACATGTAATATATAAGTCAAAGATATCAAATTATTCACAAACTGAGAGTTAAGAAGCTATAAAATATCACATGTAAAATCAACTCAGTCTGATGAGACATAAGAATATGTAAATTGTCAAAGAGAGATGTGAAATCAATTCTAAGTTGAAAGGTATGGATGAAATGTTAAACCAATCTCAAGTTAGTATGTAAGGGTGTGTACTATATTGGGATCAGAAGTCAAATCAATTTCAAATTAACAGGTAAGAAACCTGTGATATTCTCAGATTGTTTTGATTTCTCTTGGAGCAGCCAGCAGGATTCTACAGATACCATTTTATACAACAGTGCCATATTTTCTCTGTCTATGACTCAATCTTGGGAAAAGAAAGAAAACTGACACAGTGTGTAAACAATTTTATTATACAAAATAAAGTCAAATTTAAGCACATGGAAAAGTGCTCATGTGTCGGCTAGAAAGAGGGAGAGCTTTGTTGATTATTTCTCCCCAGTGTACCCCTAATTCTACAAGTAACAAATAACTTTTCAAAAAGGAAGTAAATGTAGGGATGGCTAATATCAATCCTTCAAAAACAATGCAAACAAAATAGTAGGGATGGCATTTGCATCATCCCTACATAATAGCCAGGCAAGAATTAACATATAGCAATATGTATAACTATTCAATCACAACTGAGTTTAATGTATCCTATTCGTGTCTGTTAACATTCTACTACACTGTGTGCCTGTGCTATTATGTAGGAACGATGCAAATGCCATCTCTACTATCATGTTTGCATTGTTTTTGAAGGATTGATATTAACCACCCTACATTTACTTCATTTTTTGAAAGGTTTGTTCTTTACTTGTTTCTTTTTAATGCAATGTTTCAATAGACACAGGAAGGTTGTACTAATAACCAAGTTCTAAATACAATGAGGTTATAACTGTATTATTTATTGTTTATCCATTATTGGCTGGTAATTCCTGTTTCACTCTGGACTTAAGCTTTTTAAAGGAATACAAAATTTCTGCAAGAAAGCTAACTTCAAGGGGTAATGATAACATCATTTACACTTAAATTATGTTTTGTTTTTAAATTACTACTAGGTATTAATAATACTTACAAAAGCAGATAGTCCATTTGAAACTATGTCACCTCAGTGAATTTGGTTGACACCATTGTTTTGATTTTTGAGTTATCATGTAATCAAAAACAAAAAACGAACAAAAAACAAGAAATTCAAACTTTTTGCTATGACATTTACAGACATTCCCAGAACTTGTAACACAGTCATTCCACTGATATTATAAAAGGAAACAGTGTATAGTATTATAAAGTTCTGATGACCTTGAAGAGATATTTAAAATACCATTTCAAGGAACAATCTAAGCCATCCCTACATAGACAGTGCTACTGCCTACCTGATTATTTCTAGTGATTGAAGGTTGTGATAACACAGTACATGTGTTTAAAGACAAATGGTAGTTAAACAAAGAATCTCTAAGAATATTATATCAAAATTCTTGTAATTTCTGCAAAATCTCCAAATGTGTGCTAAATCTCAGAAATATTTCAAAGTCTGTCTAAAATTGTAGTAGGATCAGATAAATAAAGGAAAACATTAGATTATATATATAGTTATTTTTCCTTTGGGCACATTCACTATCCACATGACTGAGGACCACTTTCATGCCAACGAGGGGTAAGAAATACCCTCAGGCAATCTTATGGTTCACTGCTAGAACAGATCACTGCTTCTATTCATATCATAGTTTCTACTACAGTGATTTCTTCTATAGGAAACAGTTAGGCAATGACTTTGACAACCCAAGGAATTCCATGAATAGATAAGACAACAATAACTTAGTAATTCCTTTGACCAGTGTTTTATACTGAAAATAAACCTGCAATACTGAAAATTTGAAAAGGTTAAAATATTGGGCTCAGATGTGGTACCACTTTCAAGATTGTGAGATGTAGTTAAAATATAAAAAAATCAGTCCCTTATAAAACAATAAGATCACATCAAATTAATCCCAAGTTGATAGGTAAGGATGTGTAAATGTGAGGATTTCATGTCAAATCAATCCTCTGAATCACAGGTACAGGGTAAGTATGTAGAAATATCAAATTTGTATGTCAGATCAATTCCAGGTTTACAGGATAGGATAGGTAAACTTTCAGGCTGAGAATTTACATGAATTTATGCTTCACAAGTAGGGATGTGTAAAATATTAAACAGATATATTAGATTCATTCTAAACAAATACTTAAGAATGTGTGATGTATGGACTTTATGGTCAAATCAGTTAAGAAGGGGTAAAATACTGTACTGATATGTCAAATCAATCCCTTTTTGACAAGAGGAAAAACAAAATATCAGGCTAAGTTGTCCAGTTCATTTGAGTTTGTTTGTTCAGAAGGGGTAAAATATTATACCGAGATAAGAAATCAATTTAAATTTGATAAGAAAGGATGTGTTAAATGTTTGGATTACATGTAAAATTAAACTGTAAGAATGTAGAAAACATTAAAATGAGATGGCATAAAAAATCCCAAGATAACAGGAAAAGTTGGTTCTAATGTTCAATAAACCTCAAGACAATAAGTGAGACTGTATAAAATATTTGAATGAGATATGAAATCAATTCCAAGCTAAGAGATGAAGATGTACAAGATAAAGGAATCAAATATGAGATGTATCTCAAATTCATTTATTAATAAATAAAAATTGTTTTATACTCCTGTACTGATTTTCAAGCCCTTCTACAGAGTTTTTTACTAAATCTTTTTAGGCCATAGTGTTATTAATATTTCTTGAATAACCATATTAATATATATATATATATAACAATGATGATCAGGTTAAAACCACAAAAGTTAGAAATAAATAAACTTTCAACATAACCAGCTACATGAAAACAAGAAATATGAAAAATACACTATCAACACAATGCTACTTCAAGGTTACCAAGTTCAAATGATAAAGATAAAGAATTAAAAATATAATGTTAACAAACAAAACATAATAAAATACACAAGTCCAAAATAATAGTTCTTTAATATCATACTGTCAACATACACAGCTACACAAGGTCTATCAATTCCAGATAATAATCATTGAGCATGAACACCATACAGTGAACATACATAACTAAATCAAGTTTATAATCATGAAGCATTAACAGCATACTGTCAACATATATAGCTACATAAAGTCTAACAAATCCAGATGATAATTATGGAGCAAGAACAAAACACTGTCAATATACACAGCTACATTAAATACATCAAATCCAGGTGATAAGGCTTAGAAAAAAATATTTTGTTAACTATTTCTCGACCAACCATAAGTAAATAAAGTGATCCAAAAAAGTTCCCTTTTTTTTCAAAGGAAGTATATACACAAAACTTATGAACGTATCCTATAATGAATGGCACAATTATAACATCCACCATAAGCAGTATTACTTACGCAGTGGAGAAACAAATATTTTGCATTTACAGCTTCATAGACCCATAGGTTAGAAAGCCCTGCAAAGATAAAGTTGACTACTAATACATTATCTGCCACTCAAAATCTAACCTATCACTGCATGAGTTTACCATAATGCTCATGGGTTGATACCTCAAAGTGATGTAACAACAGGTGACCTGGCAAACTTATTTGATGTAAAATATATGAACTATTCATATTTGAAATAACATGGCTACAGAATCAGTGTCTACTAGTGCCAAAGATGGCTTCAAGATCTAATGAATGCCTCACATGAGCTTAGTTTACTCTTAAAAAAAAAACTCAAAATATTAATTTTTTCTTAAGTTCTTCAAATATTTGTATAATTATGGTAAGCATCTGTAGAAATTTATGGACGATATAATCCTTAATTGTATCAGGTATTAGCATTGTAGTTTTTTAATATTAAAATGTAACATATGGTAAATCTAACCAGATCTGTAAAATGCAGGTCAGATTTCTTGTGCTGTACACTTACTGGAGAATTTAAAATATTGATTTTGCACTATTGATATGAAAGACCAGAAGCTGAACAGTAAAACAAGTTTCTCTACAAAGTATTAGGTCTATTTCATCAGAAAAACTGAATGTTCTACATAGATAGCTTGGTGAGGCATTTTATGTCCTATGTTGTACAGGTAATTTATCTTTTTTCCACATTTTAATACATCTAGGAGTAAGTTCTTGCAAGAAGAATACATTGTTGGTGTACACTTGATATATAATGTCAGATTTTACATTTAATAACATATGAATGTTTGATGGATGCTTGGTTTCACAATTTTTTTTTAGAAGAGCATTTGAATTTTTGTCACAAGCCACTCTTTAATGCATCACAAATATCATTAATACAAGGTATCAGACATACATGAATACTGTTTTACACGTGCATGATGTGTATTGTTTCTTTGTTTGCATGTTATCCTTTAGAAACTTCTTGGTTGATATTTTTTTTATTTAATATCTGTTACAGCAAATTTATAATTTCAAGTTATTGATTTAGATTTAAGTTTATTATGATGTCAACTTAATAACATGATTAACAAGCAATTGCATGAAAGCCTATATATATAAATGTGTGATTACATTATAATTTAAGACTTGAATAAATAAGCTACTAGAAAAAAAATGTGGTAAATGTTTTTATAAAAATATTTTAAAATGACAATTTGAAATTTTTTTATATTTAGTTATTAGAAATAATAAACACTTCACAACTTACCATTACCTTGTTTTATTATACATGTTAGTTTAAAACAAGCGGACTGTGTGCCATCTGGTTATTAAAATTTATTGCCATCAAGTCGCAAAATCCTGCCTAACACATAAAACCTAACAGTTGAGATGAAGGTTAACAAACAATATACGACCATCAATGCGCAACGCTTAACAATACATATCTTATTATAATTTTAATCTTATTTATATTGTAATGTAGATCAATAAATATATTATTTATTTATTCATTTAAATGTACTTATTTATTATTTTACTTTATTTTTAGCTTTCTGTGTAAAATAATGGTAAAAAATCCAAAGTTTGTTATACCGAAACTTCATTTATGAAATATACCCATATCGACATATTACTATATAAACATAGCTAGCACCAATGGACTATGATGTGGCTAACAAGGAAAGTTTGACTCCTCTGTTCTACTAAAGCCAGTGATCAAATTATCCCAGAAGACTTTAACCCTTTCCACATGGGCATCCTTTACTGTGCATGTCACAAGGTTTTTAGTTACTTACCTTAAAAATTTAATTAAAATACTTTTTGCTTATGTTATACCAATTAGTATAGCATAAAATCATAGCTAATAATCCATATCTTAACAGTATATAAGTTAAGGTCTTGATTTTATAATACAATATTAAAAAAAACCTGAATTTCCCCTAGTGTGAGAAATGTGATATTTTTTTTCTAGGCATCCCCTCTTCTGTAATTTGTTCAACACCCCCACCAATAAGTATGAAATTTAATGTAAATTACTCGCTATCAAATTGTCATCCCTCAGACAAAGCATATTTTTTTAAATACCACAATCTTGTTTGGTTACAGAGCCATCAAACAGAAAATCAGACCCCTCTTGCCACACTCACCTGTTACATCCTCTCTTTCAGGATGTATTAATATTTCTCTCTTACATTTAATATTATATTATTTATAATCAATTGAAAGCCAAGGTTTTCATCTATCAAATGAAGTATTATATTATGTTGTGTTCTGAATTGAGAATTGTCAATTTCTCTTTTAGTAAAAGCTTTGTTCCCACAGGAAAGGTATTGACTAGCATGGATGAACTTGTAATGGCTTTTATTGCATTGTTAGAAAGCCAGAAACATTATGACAGTTATGGAACATTGTCTGCTTTTTGCATGTTATTATTCTATGTTCTTTGATGTATTATTTAATAAAATAAAAATGATTTAGTACACAACTACCATTAGTATAAAAAAAGTTGGGTTAAGTGTCACTGACAGCAGACAGCGAAAAAAACAACCCAATAAGTACTTTTTTCTTGTTTTTATGTGTATTCTTTATTTATTATTATTATGAAAGTAACTGAAATGTAAAAATATGAATCTCTTTAGGTTAGTTAAGGTTAGATTAGGTAAAATAAATAATAGTAATAAAATAAAAAATGTACCTGAGGCACTCACGCAAACAGCTCATGAGTGATGTAAATAGCGTAAATAGTTGTTAAGACATGGTTCAAAGGGCAATAAAACAATAAAATTTAAGTATAAATAGTAACAAAACAAGACTCAATATATTCAGAAACAAATCTTTTGTAAAAATACTTCATTAAAAATGTGATTTTTTGTGTAATGTTTCCCAAAAGTTTACCAAATTTTGTGAAGATACATATACTGTATTAAAAGTTATAGTATAAATACTTAATGAGTGCAAATGTGTATAAAGACTCGGTATTTTATAGCTAGCCCGTTGGGAAAGGGTTAAAAATTCATGGTATCAAGGCAATATGACTGTACTTCTGCCTGACTTTGTGAGCAACAGCAGCAACTCATTCTGTTATGCTGCAATCACTGCAAGAGAACTGAGGTCTTTTCCAAGAAAGTTTCTGCTAGTTAAACTGAGGAAGTGAGAACAGAATTCTTGTGGTTAAAGTGCAACTGACATATCATGTCATTGCTAAACATCACTCTTTAAAATGCCTCAACAAAATGAGAGCCATGCCCTGAAGAAATAGAAGGTTGGTAAAAGCTAATGCTTTATTATTACTAAAAGGCTGGACCTGTCAACATAAATATGGAAAGCAGTTTATGAGGTAAACATTTTATAGGATCATTGTATAAATATCCAGTATAACTTTTTTTTGACAGCTGGACCAAAGCACTCAAATTCCAAGGCTGAAATAAGAAAAGCTGCTGAGAAATGCCTGAATGTTTCACAGGCCTGAAAATATTCTAGATACTGTGATATATACAATCAACAAGAGACTTGAGAGTCAAGCTCAAAGAACCAATAAGTATGTAATTAAAATTATTTTTTTCTTGTGTTTTTTATGTGAGTATTGTATCCACAGTATCCACTGACAAGATGGATGGATATTGACCATGATTATACCACAGATACTTACATACAAAGTTTACTTCAATTACTTCCAAATACATGGAGTATGTGCATTTTATAAATGCATTGTCTTGTTGATCCTTTTGCAATGGGTACCTCTTTAAAACTTTTCTGCAAAAGTCACTGTTACATTCAAAATTTAATTAAACACCTTTACTATCAATGTATGCAAATGAAATTAACATTACAATGTATGTTATGATTCGAAGTTTTATGTTATATAAATTTTAATTCTTTATTTCAAAAAGAAACCTTTAAAAAACTACTTAAAACTTAAGATGTATTGTCACGTAACCAAAGGGCTATGAAAATTTCTACTTTGGCACTCTGTATCTTCAATAATACTATGACAGTTGCATAAACGTACATCTAGACTATAAAATGCTTGCTTAACCTTTTGACTTGTACATTTCAAACTTCTCTGAATGAATGCAGTTAAAACAAGTAATAAATTTTGCCAACCATGAAAGGTGCCACACCCACTTTCAACATATTTGTTTGAGCTTTATATCCTACATGTAGAGGTTATATACACATGTATATAGTCATTAGAAAAAGCTCATTTTACACTATAATCTAACAATGGTTATTTTGAAATTGGCATGCAGTTTTCGTCATGGAGTACATGTAACTGACTGTAATATTGTTGGCTGCTTGATTGACTATAGCACTTATGGTAGTTAAATTCTATTCAGATCTTACTTTTATATTTTAGTTAATTATGTATTATCTATGTTTTAAAATTCATAATTGAAAGGTTTATTCATTTACTAAATATACATCCTACTGTGCATCAGTTCACAAGGCTTACAATATTACATGATGCACAAACATTTCCCGAATGGTTGCACAAGTCTGCCAAAGATACTGTAATATGCCCCGAGGGCACCATTGATTTGTGTCAAGATGAATAATAAGTGGTAAAGGACTAGACCTGAAATTACAAATTTAATCAAAGGAAAATCTTTAAAGATATTCTATAAAAATATCAAAAGGTATGTATTTTTTTATTCTATTTCCTAATTTTAATCCTTTCAATGCATTGTACGTTGATGATAATACCTAAAGTTAGTGAAACGATAGAAAAAATGAAAAATAAACTATAAACGTTTACCTTAAAAACTTTTGATATTCATTTAGAAGGTTTTATATTTACTAAGGAGGTTTTAGTGATTATGAAAATGAAGGCTGAAATTTTTAATTTTTACATAAAAATCACTTTGATCTTGGAGTAATAAAAAAAATATTCGATCCATTCACGGACAAATTGTTAGCAAAAATACTTCATTAAAAAAACAGATTTTTTTTTGTACAAATGACATGTAATATTTACTGAAAGTCTGCCAAATTTTGTGAACGTTCACATATTGTATTCAAAGTTATAATATTAAAACTATATATAAGTAAAAATGCTCATGTGGTTGGTTCCTGGGACCTAGCTCATGTGGGGAAAAAAAAAAAAAAGTTAATTTGGGTATTTTCAAAATTTAAATGTGCTGTGGGTAAAACTTGTGGGTTATTAAAGCTGTAGCTAAGGGTTCCAACTGGACAAAATGTGGTGATATTATGTCAATGTATATTCTTGAAAAACCAAGTAAACATAATGGGGAATTTCAGCCTGTGATTATGATTTTTGTTGCCAGCAATACCAAGCGTGGGGTGGTACGCATATACCCAATTCAATGTTATTACTGATCATGAACTCTACCAACCTACCCTCAAATCTAGTTATATGGCTGGAAGAATTTAAAAAAGACAAAGTTGCTTGTCGTAGCAAAAAGCATCATTGTTTCATGCAAGTTGCAAGTCAAGTGGTACTGCAATGGCTGATATATCGGCATGACAGACAGACAGCTTTACATCTTTATATATAGAGTAAATTTAATAGGAATCTATTATTATTTTCATTTGTTTATTCAAGGAAAAGATAGAGGAAACAAAATCTCAGAATCTTTAGCACTCAAAATTTCAGGAATGCAAAAACCCAGGTGAATATTCTTGTTTCTATAATATTACTCTTTATACTTATTAAATAATGTTACATGTTTTCATGCACAATACTGATTTCAAGTTTTCTTTAATTTTACTGATTTTGTTTATAAGTATTGAATAATGATTAAATACACCATTATTATGTCAAACAGCACTTTAATATCATTTTGCAAGGTGGTGTACAATCAGCATAAACTGTCACATTTTCAAGAATTGTCACTGTTGTTGGCTGTCTCAGAAGAGGACTACACATGTGGATCCACTGCTCTCAGCACTAATAATCCTTTGACTGAAACTGTTCAAGTTTGACTGAAATGCAACTCAGGTTGAACTGTCATTCTATGGCTCATCTTTGAGCAGTGCATGCATTTGTTGTTATTGTGCTAGTACAAAAGCTGACAGAGATGGAAAGTTAGAAAATAATACAAGACTGTTCTTCCTTACTGCCATGTTTGCATATCAAACAATAAAAAACTGTACAGTCTATTAAATCTTGAAATTGATAAGGTCATTGTCCCCCACCCTCTGTCCATGTATACAAGATCATGATCATTAGGAACTGTTCAACTTGTTTTCTTTTTCAGGTTCTTTTTTTTTATAATTATATAATACATCACATATTCAATAAGGTATGATTTAATGTCACCCCAGGATCATATTGGAGAGGCTCAGCTGGTATTTGGAAATTACTGAATAGGTTACTAGGTTGTCATGGCAACCACAGAGGTATCAAACATCCAAAAAATATGTTTTGCAATCAAATTCACTATGGCAATGTAACATAGAAGATGAGAGTTTAAAATAAATCACATTAATACAGCTGTGTAAAAATTGTTAAAGTCTAGTCTAAAAAATAATGCTGATTGCCTTGATAATGACTGAATTTACACAATTCTATAATTTTATTGTTATTGTGCTGTATATCATACTATGAAATTATATTATAATGTTTTGGGTTCAAATATATCATGTTCATATACTTTTAATATGTTCGCTACCCCATAATAAAATTATGTATGAAAAAATTAAACATTCAAGAGGTGCCAAGGAGCAGTCACAGTGTCCCAAACTCGTGTGTCACAAAAGAAATTTGGTTTTGAAACATAATTTTCTGTGACCAACCGGTGTGTCACAAGGTCCAAAACTAAAAGTTGTTTGTGACCCACCATTGGGACACATGGCAGTGAATGTGTTAAGTAAAGTATATTGTATTTACAAATAAAAACTGATTAAATATACAAAGCAGTCTTTTTTCCATGTTAGAACTGATTTTCATTATTTTGAAAGTCATGGTTTATTAAATGTGAAAAATATTAAATTAAAAAATCATATCATATTAAAACAATTTCCTACCTATAGTACTTTTTCAATGTCATGTAACTGCAAACAACAAAATACATTTTTAGGCCTAATCTTGGAGCATTAACAGCACTGTCAAGATATACAGTTACACAAACTTTATCAAATTCAGATGATTATTGTAGATCCTTAACAACTTACTGCCAATTCACACAGCTACATGAAGTCTATCAAATCCAAGTGATAATCACTGGCCATTAGATGTATACTGTCAGGATACACATTTATGTGAATACTATCAAGTCCATATGGAGCATAAGTATTATACTGTCTACATTCATAGATATTTATGGAGCATTAGAAGTAAACTGGTAATATAAATACATGACAACCAGAAAAATCAAAGAAATGGTGAACATTAGAATCCATCAACTACAGGTAATATTAGAAAACAACAGCATTCAGTCCATACATATGATTACGTAGGTTATGGAATAAAAATACTTACTGCCATGATGGATTGATTTGGCTTTGGTGTAAGTTCTGTGGCTTTTGTTGTAACTGTACTAGTTATGGGTGGTCCTGCTAGCCCAATAAACACACAAAGAAGGAAGCATGCAAAAAATGCAGCAAATACAAGCACAAATTCTCGTTTGTGCATGCTGTAAAGTCGCATCTGTACGGATCTGAAAAATTAAAAATTTTAGAATGCAAACAATGATAATCAGAAATACATACCAAATTGAAAATATTCAATGGATAATTATGTCTAAAATATTATTTTCTGTCAGTGATATTTAATATTCAGGCAATCAATCAAATCTTAAAAAAGAAAAGTAATTGGTATGGTTGTGATGATCGAATACCAACCGCTGTCAAAGTTAGTAACCTATAACAGTGTTTCTCAACCACCTTTCTGGTCCATGGGATTTCATGAAAAAAATAAAAATAGCAGTATATTCATATGTAAATTGTAATGGTTTTTCTTTGTACTTGCATTTTTGTGGTCTGTGACAGTTTAGGGACGAAACAAGCTGTATCCCAGGTATCGAAAAGGTTGAAAAACACTGGCATATATAATCCCCTTAGTGTAATTACTAATTTTAATTCTTTACTATTATTTTTTAATTCTTAGATACTAATTGGCAATTTTGGCTACTAATCTGCTGCCATATTAAGGGTAGTCAGGTGTGCTATGTACTCATCTAGTTTCACTCCAGTGAAACTTCTACACTAGGTTGGCCCATATGATATTGTTTAACTATTGGTTAGTTAGATGTTGAACGATTCTTTTATCTTTTCTTTTCCCTTCTCATATGTGGTTCACATTCACTTCTTTCAGTGTTATTCCATTTTATCACATGATCTGCTTCTCTGGTATGATGGGCTATTGCAGATAGTTTGATATTACACTCTTGTATGCCTCTTTAATTCTGACTTTTGCCTTTCATTTCTCTAATATATTAGTCCCTACATTCACTACCAATGAATTGGGTGAAATTTTTGCTCAGCATTAGATTTTAAGAGGTTTGGTGTACAATAATTGTATTCTGGTTTTATTTGGTTTACATATTATACTTTAGTCGGATGTTGGTGTACTTTGGTGACAGATTTTCTTGTAGGCAGATTTTGTTAAACAAGACCGATGTCTGTAG
>NW_013666312.1:84119-85325 GCF_000517525.1 Limulus polyphemus
CAGTGATGTGTTTTCTACAGATACAAGGCAGTGTAACAAAAATACATTGGAGAAAAAAAAAGATCACCACAAATTTAAAATTCAACCTGTAGTACCAATCTTTCTGTAACAGCCCATCATGAAAGAGAAGAATATCATATAAAATGTAATAATACTAAAATAATGGGATATAAGCCACACATGTGACAAAGAGAAAAATAAAATAAATCTTCCGTATCCAGCCAAACTAGCAAAACCTGGATACCCCTCTTCAAACCATTCAAAAGGTTGTTTCAATTTGCAGTGGGATGAGAGTCTAGATGAGTAGACAACAAACCCATCTTTCCAGTAAGAAAGCTCAGGATTGAATTCTGGCTCCTGTCACCACATAAACTTCTTTCAGGACTCCTCTGAAGATGGCAGCAGATTAGTGGTTGAAACATAGGAAAAAACTAATTGTTCATTAATTCCAATAATAATAAAAAACAAAGTATGTAGACTTCCATAATCATATAATCTATTAAACATGACAACAATTATGAAAAGTTTAAAAAGTACGTACAGCTTGACAAACTTCTCATAGCATTATTTCTGAACTCTTGTGTTTTTGTTTTCTTTCCAAAAAAAACTGCTAATTAGAATAAAAAGACCTAATTCTCTGTATAAATAACTAGATATTTTATAAAATTATGTAAAATACAGTGTTGAACAAAAAATTAAAAACAGACTAAATGATAAAACTGTTGTTACAAGAAAATTTTACAAAGGTTAATAACACTAACAATTTATCATACAGCTTACATGCCCTTCTACAGAGCTTATAATCTCAAACCTTTTTAAGTACATGATATCTGTTCATCTGCATAAGTATCTAAAATATAAAGGATTTGTTTGTTATTAAGTATAAAACTACACAATGAGCTATCTGTGGTGTTCCCACTAACCACCCAACATGGGTATCAAAATCCAGTATTTAGTATTATAAGCCTTCAGACTTAACTCTTTCAGCATGGGCTCAGCCCCTGGGATCAACCTCATAACTTTTAAATTAGTAAGCAAATGTTAACGAAATTTGGTACATTATCAGTAAACATTACAATGCTTTCATATGCAAAATATCAAATTTTTCTATTAAGTCTTAAGGTTTGTAAAGCAATGTTTTTCTCTTGCCTTTTTTTTCTTTTCACATGTTGCCTATCTAACATGCAAAGTAATTTTAATTTTAAC
>NW_013666312.1:86307-107164 GCF_000517525.1 Limulus polyphemus
TTATATTTTATCTGTACGGGTTTGGTAGATTTGACCGATCTCATGAAAACCATAAAAAATTAGGAAATAAATATAAATTATGCACCTTTCATTCTAGAATGAATCCAAATTATAACACAAAAACATAAATGTCTAGACTAAGTACCTTAACTCTCATACCATCATACATATATATTTATTGATTATTTTTATTATATTGAACTTTCAGCCATGCCTGGCTAACAATACAGATGTTACAATGATGTGGCTCACGTGCACTCATGTTACCGTATCAAATAACGTAAAACTGACCTTTGGTCTGTACAAAGTAACTTGTCTTGGCCGCGTTTGAGTACATTAGTATTTTGTTAAATACAGTCACATTTCAATTATTATACATTATATATGTATATATATTATTGCTAATTTAAAACAAGTTCTTACACTTATTTTTTTAAAACATAAAAAATAAATAAAGAAGTAAAGCAAACGATTATCTCTTCTAGTTATGACCTTTGTACTCAGTTGCTACTTGATGTAGGTTGCTAAGCTTTTAAAATTTTTGTACGTGGTGGATATGAAACAAAATATTTTTTTTTAGGTTTTATATATACATTTGAATAACTAAAAAATCATAAATTACTACATTAATACCATAGAATTCCATTATAATCTTAGTAACTAAGATGTATTTTAGTCTAAAAAAAATGAAATTTCGAGCAGACTAAAAACACACCCTACCTCCTTGAAATATTGATTTAAAAGAAAGAAATGGCATCCAAGCCCATTACAATGGATGAGAAAGCCATGAAAGGGACATTCTGAGCTTATATTTGGTTATTTATGTCAAGTATAGAAGTAAGTGTATATAAGGGAGCGTTTCCAAAAATGGAAAGAGGTGGGCGGAGTGCCACTGTGTTTGATTTAATACATGAGCAATATCTTAGCAAACAGAAAAGATAAGAGGCTCTTATTTTATACTCTAGCTTGTCAATATTGATAATTTGAGTTTCTAATTTGTACAAAACTATAGACTTAGTATTTTGACTTCACAGACACCTAATTTGAACCACTGCTGTATTCAACATACCATGTGACACACAAAAATCCATGTTTATCTTGAGTTTTTATATTTACTTTTAAATTAAGAAATTGAGTAACGTATAGTACTAAAATTTGAATTCGAATTTACAGTTTGATACTAAAGTTATTGAAAAATTCATGAAATAGTAGTTCAATAAGAGTCAACAAATGAGACAACATGGCCTTTCACCCATGACCCACCTCAAAAGGGTTACTGTTAAGCCACTGGGAATGGGGGAAGATAGAAAAATGCTATACAGTTCTGGTAATTTTATGGCCTAGATTAATTCATAATCTGGCATTTTGGGTGTATTAACTGCCTGGTTCAAAACCACGAGAATGATAAATTACTGTATCAATAAAAATACATGGCAAGATAACTCAATGGAGTATATTAGCCATGTGACAAATTATGATTTAAAATGAATTCACTGAAATTTAAGAATTTGATGTTTTTTACAACAGATGCTTAAATGTTTAGGAGTTTTCAAAATAAGGTGATCAACAGTTCCTCTAGTATCAGAAAAAATAAATTTGAATGTGGTTAACTGAAATTAAAGGGTGATAGTTACAAGCTCAGAAAATACAGGGTAGTCTTATTTTTATGAATGAGCTATTTATCCCTGGAATGATTTATTGGAAGAAATGGTGTGTTATTAACATATTATTTAAAAACTGTGTAGCAAGGGAAATATATTTCAGTCATAATAAGTTTTATTATGGAGAGGTAAAAGTTTGACAGTTGACCATTTATGAGCCAAACAGCTTTCTGTTATACAATTAGTTTTTATGCTCTTATAAACCACCACTAAGTTATACAACTAATACATAAAGAGAGACAGAAATAATGTCTGCCTATTAGCCCAAAACAAATTCAAACTGAGAGGGACTAATTAATGCATGTCTCAGTGATCCATTTGGCCAGAGTTTAGAAACAAGTTACCTTTATAAACGAGAATTTAACTAGAGAGCTTGGTGATTAGTGATATTAGCTAATCTATTAGTCAAAAGAAAATAAAAAGTTGGCAGCAAGTTCTGCCACATAGTTGCCTTCCCTCTTATTAACAGCTCAAAATTCATGACAGTAGCTGATAGCCATTACAAAGACAGGGAAAATAAGTTTGGTGGTAATGGAAATTGAACCCAAGACCCTTGAATCATACACCCCCCTCTCATGAATACCTGAACAAACTTGAAGTAAAAACTAAAACAAAATATAAGACTAAAGCTGGTAAGATAACAGATAGCCCATTATGTAGTTTTGTGCTTAACAACAAACAAAATACGCAATACGTCAATTACTTATACAGTTGTAATAATCAAAAACAATAATAATCAGAAACCCTAATTTCAATTACGTTGTTATCTTCGTGAGACTCAATATATATACGAGATATGGATTAATCAAAATTTTAATAATTGAAAACAATAATAATCAGAAACATTAATTTCAATTAAACAATTTAATCATGATTTTGATTAACTGATTAGTTTAAGTGACAGTAATTGATGTAATTATTGCTCGTAAGTGGATGGTTGTATCACCAAGATCTACTTGAATAACCAAACATAAAAGAAAAAAGTACATTTACAAGTACATGTAGTGAACAAGCATTCATAATCGTAAGAAAAACTACCAGTAAAAAATTAAATTTTCCTTCTAATCCTTTGTAAGAACAAACCTACTTCATAAAGTTGTATAATTGCCTATTCTGTATGCGTAAGGGAGGGGTCGGTGTAGATAGCACCTCCTAAACTCCATCTCAGATAGCAGCGTTTATGTGTTAAGATTTAGTGTGTAGATTTCTTCATTTGTTCATACATATTTTTATAAGAGTACCAGTATAGTCACCCTGTTGAGTAGGGACCTGGAAGCAATACAACTGAGTTTTAATATTTGCCCTCAATACCCAGGTTTTAGAAGTTTCAATTTGGCTTAAAGTGTCTGCTGCATTAAAGGTGTGTTTTTTTTTAGGGGGAGGGGGGAGCATCAAGTTTTTTGTAGAACAGGTTTAACCAATTTAAGTTTAACTTCACATTCATTGAGATTTCCCACATAGCCACCAGATTTGTTCAGAACTCTATGTACCTAATCATATACATGTGCAGTCTAGGCAAATCACTCAACTGTTTTAATTCCACAGCAATCCCAAAGAAGCAACCATCTCTTACCACACATATCCACAGTGGTAGATAGTGGAATGGCTTCTAGGTATAGAGATTAGTTGTGAATAATCAATAACCAGCCACAGACCAATTAGCAGTCATCATAGAAAACAAAGTGGAATATCTGGTGGTGCAGCTATTCCTTCAAATACCTCATAAGCCCAGAGAAGGGACAACTATGGGCAAAACTGAGGCACCCACTAGTAATGCCAATCTCCTTCCCCCCTCCTGCCTATTTAGTCAAAGGCTAATGGAGTAAATCAAAATCAAACCCACAGAAGGTAACAAGAAACCTCTACTGTAAATCAAAAGAATAACATGGCTCACAGAGACACAGATGAAGATAACAGTGTAAAGAAGGTTCCATGTTGCAACACCTGGCTCGGTAAGAATTGTCACAGGCAACAGGTGATACCAGACCATCACCTAGCTTTGTGTCAGACAACATAGAGAAAAAAATGGAAAAAATGAAAATCAATTTCCTGGGCATATCATCGGTCAGGTGGAAAGGAGAAGGATCTCTTACATCAGAAAACCATGAATTTTTGCATTCAGGAGGTGAACATCAAGAAAAAGAAATTGGAATAATGATAGACAGCCAAAGAGCAAAATGTGTTAAAGATTATTATGCTGTTTCAGACATGGTAATACTCGTCAAGCTTAGAGGCAAAACATTTGACATCTCAATTATATAAGCCCATGCTTCCACAGCAATCAGGATAAGAATACTGCTGATGATTTTTACAGCTTGAACAAGATTTGAAACAGTTTAAGTCAAGAAATTCTTATATTCATGGGTGACTTTAATGCAAAAGTCAAAGATGAGAGAGTCGATTATATCATAGGATCCTATGGATTGGGCTCAAAGAATGAGAAAGGAGACAAACTAGTTGAATGGTGAAAAGTCATATTCTTATGTTTGCAAACACCTGGTATCAAAATCACTGAAGAAGACTGTGGACATGGAAAGGTCCGGGAGACTGCACAAGAGACCAGATTGATTTTATTCTTATTAATAATCATTTTAGAAATGCTATTAAATATTCTAAAACAGCCTCAAGAGCAGATTGTGGAAGTGACCAAATTCTAGTGATTTACAAAATAAAGATTAAAATGAAGAAAGATTTGAAGTCAGAGCAGAAAACAAAAACTGAAATTCATTTACTTAAATCATATCATGAGAAAAGAAAGAAAAATATATGGTCATTGCAAGGAACAATTTGAACAACCTCTGCTATGCACAAGCAGGCCCTCCAAGAGGGTGGGATACTGAGGAAAAATCCTTGGGCCCGGGCCTCTAAGAGACCCAGAAGATACAGAAGGTAAAATAATAATAAAGTAATTGATTAAATAACAGAGAGACAAAATAAGTAATAATTATTATGAAAATTATCATTTATTGCTAACAGTTAAAATATGCACTGTCTCAACTGACATCAATCAGAGTACAAAGGTGCAGTGCATGAGAAAATACTATGAGTACTGCACTAAGTTTTACAATGTTATGTCATTTAATTTACCACCATATTCCATATACCACCTCCCTCAAGTTCATAGAAACACTCATTGGTTATATGTATAATTATTAAAAGTTGACCAGGAGAAATTTTAATGTTGTATCCCCAAATTGTGAGATTTTTCAATATATTTTTTACATTTATTTTGTGTAACTCAGTAAAGGGTTAGCTGAGTTTTTGATTTGAATAACCTTTTAATGTGGTGGTCGCAATACCAGTTCCAAGTAAAATAGTGTATCCCATGTCATCATACTTTCTTAGTTACACAAACTTGCTTTTGATCAATATTAACATAAAATATTAGGGTAAATCTTTACATTATATATTAAATGTGATAGTTGTCTAATTTAAAGTTTTATATCATCATAAGAGACATGAGAGAGGCAAAGAATTATGTTTCTAGAGTTTCATGTGACTTGACTTTCTCATAAAATATTTCCTTAAAGACCTGACCAATCATGTAACCACCATGAAAAATATGAAATAACTTTGAATTACCCATTTTTTCTATTTCTAGAATGACTGCAAATTGTATCTCAAAACTATATTTGTTTATCCTGAATAGTTTACAGCTTATATATCTTTTTTCTACTTAATTTTATTGTTTTATTTCCCTTTTGAAACTGTGTATAACTAAAACACTATGTGAGTGCTCAGCCAAATTACTGTATTTAATTACATAACTTGCAGGCTTGTACACAGGCTCTCAAGCATTCAGTATCAGTCTTCAGTGAAATTTAAGTCTTATATTTTTACAATCATGCTTCTGGCACACTAAATATTTTTTTATTTATTCAAAAATGCACCTAAGAACACAGTAAAATAACAAGCAACAATGTCCTATAACTATTATAATTCAACCAGCTCTCTAACTATTGCACAAGCACCTTAAAAAAATCCATTAGATACTCCATCTAAACAGTTCCACAGAAACTTTCAAACTCAGCGAGCTATGTATTTCACACCATAATGAAAAAAAAAACAGGAATTTATACACCATTCATGAATTAAAACTTTGTCTTTGTATTGGATATAAATTAGATGAGGGAAAACATCAAAATTATCTATTGACTAACTCTAAAATATAGAATATTCAAGATGGGTGTGACAAGTGCATCTCACTTTCTAATTGATAGCTCCTTCAAGAAGATTGAAGCCTAGGAGAATCATATTTCTTGTGGGAATATCCATAGTATAGTATTATCAATTTATATTAGACTTTGTACTTCAAAAAGGAGTGATAAGTAAGTTATGAAAGACAAAAGATTTAGAGAACTTAAATTACAATTGTCATATATGATGAGTTTAGGATTTTATTTAAATATTTTCTTAGCAAATTAAAACTTACTCAATATAAAAAAAGATATTTATAATCTACGTTTTGATACCAAGTTTGTTCATACAAGTTAACAATAATAAGGTTCCCTTTACTTTTGAATACAAGTTTACAAATGGTGATGATGTGCACTCTAACCAAAGTGAGTGTTAGGCATGCTCCTAGAGATTATGTCGCCAATAGCAGGTTGACACAATTGAACAGTAAAAACTGGTTGAGCTACACATAAAATGGACTTCCTCTTCATTTGCAAGTTTTAGATATTCTTGTTAAAATACCTAGGATAGTATGGTTGATGATATAGGAAGAAATATTAATAGTAAGAAATATATATATATATATATATATATTCATACCTATACTATATTTTCATTAAACAATTTCATTATTTTTTTTGTTTACCACAAGGGGAGAAAATGCTTGAATCTTAATTATATTTATTAGTAGCATTCACTTGCAAAATTATTATAAATAGTGTTGCTAGATATATAAACCTAGAATTCAGTTTGCTGTTTTAATAAATTTTAATGATATAAATATATCAAAGATATTTTTGATTTTTTTTTCAGCCTAAAATCCCTTTCTAATTGAGGAATACCTCAACAATATAAGCATAAATCTGGTTCACAAGAGGAAATTCAAACAGCAGAAAGAATATGCTGAAAGTAGAGGAAGGCAAACTCTTTTTGTTGTTGTTGGTTATGAACAGAAAATTGAAGATCAGCCCAAATATTTCCAATCAGGGTCTGATATCAGCAATTACCATGAAGCAAGTGCTGTTACTTTGAATAAATCAATTGAGCATGATGAAATGTCAAATGATACGAATACCAATGACAATCTCAGTGTTTCCTGTTACAGAAAGGAAAATGCCTATCTATGTAATCACTACTGGAGGAACACTTTCAAAAAAATGTTCCTGAAAAGCTTATTATTGATATCTTAACTGATGAGAGTGTATCAACTGAAAACAACAAGCTAGCTGTCACAGCTGAGTCACTAAAACACCCTAAAAAGATTTTCCTTTTCCAGAGTTCTCTTCTAAAGTCTTTGCTACAAAATAGTGAATACAGTAAACATGACTGACAAGCTCGAAATAATATTAGACAAGCTTTGTACTGTTTTTCCATGTTGACTTCTCACGGAGACTCCAGTTGAATCACACTTCACAATTACAACTGCAAAGGACTGACCACTAATAACAGGCTGGAATAAACTTTATGATAGGCTTCAAAAGCATGAGAGAAGTGTTAACCATAAGAAATTCTACACTGGGAAGAATATTGAATATTCTTTCAAGAGCAGCCAAATAGAAAGCTATCCTAAAGAAGATTGTAGATGTCCTTTTTTGGGGAGGAAGAGTGGTTTAGCCTTTTAGTGGATCATCACAAAGGATTGGTGCACCTGATAATGACAATTTTTTAGGAATAGTTGAGTTGCTCAGTCATTATGATCTAGTTTTAAGGGAACATGGAGAAAATTGCAGAACATCTGTGAGAAGGTTGTCATCTTCAAGCCCACTACTTGTCAGGTGAGTCCCAGAATGAATTCATAGCAACCTGTGTTCAGTATGTACATCACATTCTTTTAGTGGAAAGACTTGCAGTAAAATACTTTGCTATCATAGTAGATGCAAGACCTGATTCATCTCATCAAGAACAAACAACTTTTATCCTGAGCAATGTATCCATGCCATAAGAATGTTCTTCCTTTGTGATTCAAGAAAGGTTTCTAAGATTTATTGATTGCAATAAGAAGACCGAGGATGATATTTCTAATCTAATGCTTGACTGCTTAGCCTTTATTAAAATTAATTCCCTGGCTAAATTCTTACTACATACTGTCATAGTCTCAATTTTTGTGGAGCAAAAGCAGCAGAAAGTTGCAAAGAGGCTATGATATTCTTTGGAATAGTTCAAAAGCTTTCCACTCTATTTAGTTTAGTAATGGAGCATTCTTCTAAAAAAATATAGGTTGTTCTCTTCATGGACTTTCAGGAATACAATGGACAGACAGAGTGGACAGCATCAGGCCTTTTGCAGCTCATCTTCCTGGGATTCTGGAAGCACCATCAGAAATTCTTCAACTCAAATTGACATTTCAAACAAAAACTGAGGTGAATTGTATTACTGACTACGTGCATTCGTTTTCTTGCATCTTGATGGCTGGAATCTGATTAAAGGTACTTGTGATCATCGATCAGCATAATCAAGTATTGCAGGCCTGCAAAGCTACCACTGATATTGAAGTGAGCAACAATGAAAGTCTGTTCAGTGATTTAAAAACACTGCATGAATCTTGAAGATCAATTCTTAATGAAGCTAAATTGGTTACAAATAAAATGAATTCTCTACCATGATGAAATTAAAGATGGCCCCTTACCTAATTGTGAAAAAAATTAACCTGCAGAGGAGAGAAAATTCAGATGAAACACAATTTATAAATTCATAGATTCTATTATTGCTTGGCCCACAATAAGATATAGAGCAGCCATGAATATTAATCAGACTTTTTTTTTGTGGCAGTATATAAAATATATATCAGAGAATGATCTACATTCAAAAACTAAGGATTGTGTTGGTAAGTGTAGATCTGATGTGTCAGAAGACTTAGTGGAACAAATGAAACATCTAAAGGCCATCCACAAAGCTAGCTTTGGTAATGTATTAAATCTCTTCAATTTTCTAAACAAACTGCACTAATTCCAGTTACATCCACTAAGGAAGTGAACTGACAACTCAGCACTGAAAGACAATAATATATCCACTTAGTCTGAGACAAAGAATGATGGAAAACCATATTTGCCAACATCTACTCATAGACAAGGCATAAGAGAGAGAAAGAGAGAGAGACAGCACTGTCTTTACATTTTATAAGCTATATGCATCAAAATATAAAACACTACAGCTAAAGTTAACATTTTTTTCTTCCCAGAAAATGTATTTCTGCTCAATACTTACCTCTCTGCACACAGTAGCTATTTCTCATGCACTTGCTATTGAAATTTTGCATAAGCCACTAGCCTTGAACTACCTCCCACCTAAATCACTTTTGAATTGTGCTTATACATGATGTAATCATCATGTGGCAACAGTTCTCCACTAATAGGAGGGCTACACATCCTTCTTGTACAGTAAATCCCCATAAGCATGAAGAACGAATAATATTCACCTGTAGTGAGGATGAAGGGTGGGAAGGTGTGAGGAGAGGTAAGTATCTATGGAAAATACATTTTCAGGTAAAGAAAATGTTAACTTTCAAAACACACCACTTAGCTCACTGCATACACTAGCTAGAGTCTCACATTGATGTGGTGGAGGGGTTGGTGTAAAAAGAAAATCTAGATGAGCTTCCTTCAAAGAAGGCTTCAAAAGGGGAAAAAGTTGGAAGAGAGAGAGATTTGCATTGGACAGACTCCTTAGAGGTGCCTGAACCCAATCAGACCTTACCACTGGAGATAGTTCAGTAGGTTTGCACAAAATATATTTTGAAAAGCCAGCATGCATGAGCCAGGTATGATTTGTACACAATAATATACCCCCCCACACTTATCTATTTGGTTTTTGCCATGATAGCATGGAGAGTATAATATACATTGGACAAATTTTATAAAAGAGTTAGCACAAAGGATCACATATAAAGTGTAACAGACTTAAAATAAGACCCAAAACTCGAGCACTTTCAAATGGTTGACTATTCTTCTGAAGAAGAATAGCCAACTATTCGAAAGCACTTAAGTTTTGGGTCTTATTTTAAGTCTATGGAATGGACAAAGAGAAATATACATACCATCACAGTAATCTTGAAAAAGAAAACCATCTCAACAGTGGGCACATAGAAATCAAGGTAGATGGGTTTAACACCCTCCATTACCCCAACTTAGTACAGATTTAAGAAGTATATTCTATGAGGCAACACCAGTCACTGGGCAGATTCTGAGGTGGAGATAAGACTATTATTAAAAGTGGATAAAGAAATATATGATGTACTTACCATCTTAATATTGGTTAGTAGACTGAAAAATGGCAACTGAATTGAGAAGTCTAGATGGAAATGAAACTGACATATGATTAAGAAGGTGTGTTTGGACACTGTCTACCTACTTGTCTGTAAGATCTTTTCCAATAGTCATCAAAAGAGCAAGGCCAGAGTGAGTCAACGAATGAATCTGATGAGAAGTGACATGAAGAGTCTGCTAGTGTCATCATCAAGGGAAGAACAAATGACACAAATGAAGTGCTGAACCCAACCAGTAAAAATAGTGGACTAAAGATCCCTGGATCAGAAGAGGTCACATAGAAAGAATAGGTGATTGCAAACATCCTAAAAATAAGTATGCATGCCCAGCATCATCAGATCCTTCAAATTGGGGACACAAGGCAACAAGAGTTGG
This sequence comes from Limulus polyphemus, assembly GCF_000517525.1. Lineage (NCBI taxonomy): Eukaryota > Metazoa > Arthropoda > Merostomata > Xiphosura > Limulidae > Limulus > Limulus polyphemus. Next base: position 96,782 of record NW_013666312.1, read on the forward strand.
AAAGATCACTGAGGGAGGGTAGAAAACAACAGAAGAGAAACAGGAGAAAAGAGCCCATCATCCTCCCAAGTTACTCATGTGTAGAGAAGGAAAGAGCCGTAAGGCCAGGCTTAGAAATATTTCTGTTTGCTGTAACCCAACTGAACTTCTGATATTAGAGATGACCGAGAGATTTTTCTAACATTATGTCCTGGGAAATTATTTTCACCAATATACTGACCAATCTAACAAAATTTGTTGACTTTAAAATTTATGTTAGATATACACAACTGTTTTAATTTAAGTATAGCACAGGTGTTAAAGTTAGTTATTTTTAGAAGCAACAGTTTATTGCAGGTTTATTTATATAACTGTGTAAATCATACGTTGAGAAGTTCAACTGTAGCAGATTGACAATTGTTGTATTATTACATCATGTTTTAGAACCTTCTAAGTTTTTCTCAAGTATTAATACATCATACTATCTCATAGTATGTGGAAAGTTCTAGGTCTCAGTTGCTATTTATAAAAACGTGTCCAAAATGTAGTTCAAGTATGATAAAGTTAGTAAGAGATATGGTTAAATAGATCTAGACTGTATGTTTGTAAGTTTAGCTGAAAAGAATGTACAGAAGCTGTTGTAAGCTGCACAATCTCATGAAGGAAGCTAGCTCGAAATATCTTCCTTCTTTCAATAAAACTATAACCAAAACTTGGCAATTGATCAACCTGTTCTTTAATTTCAATAAATTGAGGCTTGACAACATGGCTTATCTCATCCCCAGGATCCTTTAACCTAAACTAATAAATAGATAATCTAGCAGGAGAAAATTTACTATTGATGAACATACATCAACAACATGTCAAATAAGTCTGTTCAGTGTATCTGTCTTCGAAAATTGTTTTCACAGATTGAGGATTAGGATAAAAAACAAATCAATTCTAATTGGAAACTTAACCAGATGAAGGGAAGTACTTGTTGATTTACTTGGCAAGTGAGATGAAATGGAAAAACAAACCATAAAATTGTCAGCAACAATCAATTCAAGTTCATCAATCAAAGTTGATGTTGACCGACCAGCAAGTGTGTTGCAAAGGAATTTAAAATTTCTGTAATTCTCTTCATAGCTAATTACATAAGCTACTATCACGTGACACTAAATGCTCTTTAATTATAATTATTTCATAAAATTTCATAAATTTGTGCTGAAAAGTTGGCAATGAATAATCAGTAATAACCATCCACCCATATGATTTTTTTAAAAACTTGAGCTAAAAAATTACTAGTTTGCTGGCCTAACCAATACTTATGTATCTTGCAAATCCTTTCACCTTATAGTTTTGCTATTCTAAGTCAGCCATCTTTAATACAAATGACAAAAAACTAAAAATATTGAAACTATAGTAAAAACATTAGACCAATAGCTCCTGTGAAGTTTTACGAAAGTGTGTGCAAAAATTTGTCACATTTGAATGTTTTTTGTTGAATAACTTTGCACATGTGGCAATATTTACACCAAATGAGGCTGCTAATTGTAGGTTGAAAAGATCTATCAATATACCAAATTTGAAAAAAAATCCATAAAAGTATGTTTTTGTATCAAATAAAGTTTCCGTACTTTCTTTGAGTAGAAGAAAAAGAAAAATTCAATCAAAATTAGAAATGTTATATCTTAATGGATTGCTTTGAAATTTGGTATGTGAAGTAAGAGTCCAGTAGAGCACATCCACTGAAAATACATGATAGTTTCGATTACCACAGTCTGAGATAGAGAAGGTAGAAAATCACTAAAGTATCACTCCTGTTAATAATACACAGTGAATCCTGTAGCAAGTTGTTTTGGCCATACAGTACACTACAGTATGTCTTAATATTGGCACCAGAGATTTGCTTGCTCTTTCTTGGTTATGACAAAGCTACTAAGGCTAATTGCCACTGACATCAATTTTTAAGTGTTGACTAGAGGGAAGGCAACTGACTGGCAGCAGCTACTACCAACCTTTTTTTTTCTTTTTCAACTTTTGATTAGAGGGAAGGTAAATGGTTTAGCACCCACCACCACTTTTTTTGTTGTTTGTTTGTATGTATGTACCATAATTGGAAGAACACTGTACTAATCAATTAATTGCATGTAATCAATTAACTCTTTTGCTATGGACATATTTTTATGGCACATGTCACAAGGTTTTAGTGAGTTACATTTCAAGTTTAATTAAACTACTTTCTTATTGTGGTACACACAAATAAATTTGGCATAAAATGTAGCTAATAATACAGAAAATATAGTGTGGTTAGGAATCAATCAGACCATAAGATATGTGTCTGACCTTAACTCAACTAGAGACTGAGACAGGGGTGGCAGCCCCATCCAACTGCAGGAGAAAGGCACACTAGCTGCTTGAGGGGCAACCTGCACTATACAGACAGTGCCACCACCAACCTATTTTTCACCATATTGTGCTGACAAAATAGTGAAAAACCCTTCAAGGTCCACTACCTCAGTAGCTAAGAACTGGTAACTGGCAAGGGTCTCCCTTGCTCCACTTGAAGAAGGAGGGAAAATTTGCTGTGGGGAGACCTGAAGAAGTGCCTGGATTCCCACTGGACACCTGCCATAAAGATATTATATTGGAGACAGTGCAGTGGGTGACCATAAAACTATTTAAAAGCTGGCAAGCATGAGCAAAAAAAACAGGCATAAATTCCCTAGTGCCAACTTTTCCCCATGATAGTCTATGGAAGGTATGGTTTGGATTAGGCAATTGAATAATTTTGATACCACAAGTATACCTCTAGTGGTCTTGCAAAACATCCTATTTTGAGAGTGGGCACTGATAAAACTAAGGCTAATGTGGTGAGTGCTTTCCATTACCTCTGGCCTGATGCAGATTTTGGGAAATAAGCACATCCTGGGAAGCAACATCAGCCATCTGGCAGAATCCTATAAGAGGGAAGAAGGTATTGAAAAAGAAAATGTATTTAGTCTTCTCATATATATGTGTATGTTAAAAAACAGTAACCACAGAGAGAGAGTGGAAATCCCACAGGATACAAAACAGCCAGATGATGAAGATAATGGGAGAGAAGTGTATGCTGATCATCTATATGTCAGCCTAGCATAAAAAGTCAGTGAAAATGAGATGCAAAAGAGTGAAACAGTTGACAAATCTGATGCAAAGAAATGCAAAAGAGTGATCACCTTCCTCAGTAATCAAAGTCTTGGGAAGAAAGGCCCAGTCTGTGTAGAGGAGTAAGTATGATGAAAGAAAGTGTGAGATGCATCAATGGCATATACATCTGAACTATGATGACCACAGGCAAGGAGAAGAAAATATATCTTCAAAGAAAGATGGTATACTAGACATGAAGCCAACAGCTTGAATGGAAGATGTGTGTGTGTGTGTGTGTGTGTGTGTGTAAAACCATGTTAAGGTCCCAGTCAGATATTGAAGTATGACAAGGGGGTCAGTAAAGAAAAAAGGATCTGAACAAAGTGAAGAGGACAGGAGAAAATAAACCTGACAGTAACAAGAAAGGTAAAATGGAGTTGATAAAGCTGCCCAATAAGCAGCAATGAAAATCCATGGTCAAACAACTATGTGAAAAAGGCCAAAAGGTGGAAGTGGCTAATGGACCAATGTTGAAAACCCACCATTTCTGTTGATAGATGAATTGAGTAGAAGGGCATCAGGAAATGGATAAGAAAAAGACTACACAACTGGAGAGTTCAGCACTGTGGGCAAAGGAATGGACATATCCCATATGTGAAGATGAAGGGGACAACACCTCTGGGTGAAAGAGAGACATGTTTGGAGTAAGAGAGAGTGGGAATTGGGCAGAGGAAGGAGTGCTGAGAAAACCAGTGTTGTACAGGCAAAAGAGGCACCACCAAAAGAACTCAACAAGGAGTGTCAGTGTCACACATCAAAGCAAGGACACAAGAGAGAAGACAAAGAGGAGAATGGCATACAGAAAAAGGTGAAGCCAGTCCAGGCTAAAGGCATCAACTGTTAGAGCTGAAGAATGAGGAATCAGGTACAAGAAAAGAGCAAGTTTGGTGTTGAGAGGAGTTGCAAAGGCATCAATGAAAGGCATCTTCAACTGAGAGAAAACCCAGTGAAAAACCTAAGAATGGAGAAAATATATTGTTAGACAGAATCCCATCCAGTCAAGAGACATTATCTGCATCAAGTTCAGCACATAACTCACAAGACAAACTGATGGGAATGAGCCAAAAAAGCAGATCCAATAAGTGGAAGCAAAATATCCTGGAATGAGTACCTCGACAGGTGATATAAAAATCAAATGTAGAATTGCCAGTGTGGGTCATAACAAACTGATCCACAAGAGGAGGGAGTTAATGGGAACACATGCAACTGATTGAGTATATAGTTTAGAAGATTGAGTATATTGATGTGAACACTCCTCTGGAACCCACACATCCAAAGTCATCTTTGTTCAGAGACATTTCCCAACCTGACAGAGGAGCAGCTGTGAAAAGATGGAGATCCAGTTGGTTGGTGGCAAGAGGATGTCCACCGTGGTATTGGCATGGTCAATCCACAAAGATAAGTCCTTGAGAAGAGGGGAGGTGCACAAGGTTCCACTGGTCATACAATTTCCACTGGAGGAGGCACATCTGTGGGCACCTTAAAGGAATGAGTGGTACAAGGGCAGTTAGAAACCCTAAAAGTGTACGAATCTCATGCACAGGGTGTAAAAGAGAAGTGAAAACTTAGTGACATGACATTTCATTGCTCATAGGCAAAGTAGTGAAGGTTGAGCCAGATAGAGATGGGAGTTGAAGAACATGCCCAGATATACCAAAAATAGGTTGGGCATGAGAAGACTTAGAAGGCTTAATAAGCCAGCTCACCCAAGCAGCCTCCCACAGAAAAAATGCAGACATGAGAGTAGTCCTCCCAAGAAGGAGAAACCAATTGTCTATATAATGGTATCTCAGCACCAACTTACAAACAAGGTGGGCAAATGCTTCCATGACCTGATTGAAGACATAAGGTGCAGACACAATGCCAAAAGGAAGGTACAGAACTGGAAGATCTGATCCTGATGGATGAATTGAAGAAAATATCTGGAGGACAGGGCAACCAAGATGTGTAAAAAGGTATCTAAAACATCAAAACTTGGTCATTCACAGTCTGGGTGAAAAGAACCACTGGAGAGAAAAGAAACCTCCAACTGAGACCAAGGGATGTCAAGAAACTGGTTAAGATATAACAGGTTGATAACTGGATACCTGTCTCCAGTTTCCTCAGGGACCACAAAAATGACTAGAGTAATAAATAATAGTAAAAATAAATACCATCTTGATGGTATTCTTAGCCAAGAAATCTGAGACCATATCCTTGAGAAATTGAAAATAACAGGAAACAGAGGAAAAAGAATGGAAACCCGAAATGGTAAAATTTGAGGAGATGAAGAGAAGTAGAGAGATAAGCTATGGGTGATAACCTGAAGAACCAATTTGTCAGAGAAAATGGAGACCAAAGGCTGGCAAAGAGACAGTTAGGCCCCCACAGGGTCAAACCTGACAGATTAGACATCGACAAGATTAGTGAGGATCCTGACATCAGGAGGTGGGAAGTAAAAGGCCAGGAAGCTGGAATGGGAAGGGGAAGACATGGATTCATTTGGCCTAGGAAGAGGAACAGAATGGCAAAGTTGGGAATTATGTGAGACCAAAGTAGATAATGAGGACTGATGCCAGGAAGCCTCAGTTCAGATCTCCAGTGAGTCAGAAACACCTGAAGATCTGGGCAAAAAAATGATGTTTGATGAAGGTCACAGAGATAGGTGCAAGGGAGCCATACATTAGCTAAGAGAGAATCCTGTCCCAACAGCAGAAAACCAAGTAAAAAAGGATAAATCAGAAGAAGTAGTAGAGGCAATGTGGTAAAAAGAAGAGAATTAGCCTCTCCTGAGCACAATGAAGTGTCTCATACATAAGGTGAAGTAACAAAAGCTAATGCAGGAAGGTAGTAAGAAAGGCGCAAAAACTGAGCACTAGGAAGGAAAATAGAAGTTAAGGGGTCTGCCCTTCAAGCAGGTAAAAGAGATTCCAATGACCAAGAATCAAGGAACAGAAATAAAGAATGGTTGTAAGCCAAGACAAGAGTCAAGTAGATGAGGAGGATGAGGCATTTTAGTATGGGTACACAGTTGTTCAAGAAATGTTTGAGTCCTGAAATAGGGAGATTATCATTACTTTGTATAAAACTCTGATAAGGCCTCATTTGGAATACTGTGTTCAATTTGGTCCTCTTATTATGAAAGAGATACTGATTTACGTGAAAAAGATAATAGATAGATTACTAAAATGATTCTGTGTCAAAAACAATGAAACTATGAAGATAGATGGGAACTCATTCAATAGTGTGACTAAAAAAAGGAATCTATATCTAAGTCTCTAAAAGTAAAGTCTCCCACAATTTTGCCTAAATATTATTAATAGGATCAATCAGAATCATGAAAATTAATCCTTTGGCAAAAAATGTGGAGAAAAATAAAGGTTTAATTTGGTTCCAATTTTGAATCAACAAGAGAAAAAGTTTTACTTCACATGAGAGTGGGAGGTGAGGACTAAATGTGGGAAACTTGGTATGTCTAGGTAATAAAAATGTTAGAATGGGGAATTGGATGCTGATGGCAAATATTTTGTTGAAAACTATATTATGACCAAATTTTGTTTTCTTCTATTCTGTTTTTTACAAGAGAAGATATAAGTAATATTCCTTAACTTGATCATGCTATTGAAAATATTATAATTGGTCTGACATTATTGTAGATATTAACTCCTTGATGGTAATGGTAATATTAAGAAATGTAAAACATAACACACATAGGTGAGACAAGGTTTTCATAAGGCCTTTAAAGGTGGTCAAAGATTAGATATACAAACTTCTCTCTTTTAGTTTGATAGATCAATAGAGAATAGACTATTATCTTTGATATTCTCAATATATATATAACTCACATTTTACATATAAAGCCACCTCCTCTTTAATACTCTATCCCTATTAAATATCCTGTAACCCTGTATTTCAAAGAAATTTATGTTATCAAAATCATCTACGTTTAACCATGTTTCAGTTATTCCTATTATGTAAAAATCCTCCATTCCTACCAGTGCACTAAAGTCATCTATTTTTTTCTTATACTTCTTAAATCTACCTTAAATGTAAGTTATAATATAAACATTGTGATTTAATAAAAAAAGATGGTTTACCCTTAGTGATAAAAACACAGCCCTTGGAAAGCTTTTATTCTTAACATTTACCTGAAGCAGTACTGAATACTCGAGAAATTAAACATTATAGGGCATGCATTAGTATATTCCAAAATATTTCAAAGTTCAAGTCATTGAAGTTAAAGTTGTTTGTATGATAATTTTGAACTCAGTTTATTGTTTTGGTATTGATACAAAATTAATGCATGGAATTTAAAACTTTGGAGATGCTAATGTAGTATATCCTTGTGCAATACATTTGGGGCTGCAATGTATGTAATAAGTGTTGATGTCTCACAAATAGAAACAAAATAGACCATTTGATATGTCCAATTTATCTAACAAAGTAAGTGACATAGGAGTTGCAATTAAACTAACGATAAAACACATGCATTTAATGACTGAAATAATCATGAATTTCAATCTTCCATAATTAGTTTAGGATATATATTTTTAGATAAATTTATTCAGGTGAAATGTTCTCATTAATCAAATGTCAAAATGTCATTAACATGTACTGATTCTTTTATTCAGCTAGTATACCACACTTTTAACAATTTGTCTGAATATCTGAGGTAAAGAAGAATTCCTTTTGTTTTTGTCCTAAGCATGATTAGAAAAGCCTCTTCACAAATCCAGCAGCCATTTAGTCACAACATAAAACACAGCCAGGTAGCTAGTAAGTATGTTTCTTTCCTTTGCTGTTTGTGTTCAATTTATTCTCTGCATTTTGCACATACTTTTAAACTATCATAACCACTTACTTAACTAATCTCTCAAAAAGCTTAAAATTAGTGTTACCTGTAATAATTCAGACCCAGAATTTAAACATTTTCATATTCAAAAGTTAACAGTTTTCAATGCTGAAAATGTATTTCTCATATATATTCACCTTTCTCACATCTAGATTTTCAAATTCAGTGCTACCCTCTGTATGTGTACTTTTTTTGTTCGGTACTAGCGTTAAGTCTCTCATGATATTGCTGCATGCATATGAGCATGCAACAACCTTTCACTAATAGGAGTACAACACTGCCTCCTAGTGCAACTGGTTCCCTCATAGAGATTAAGCAAGAAGGTAAGATGCACTGGAAATGGGGAGTAGGGATGGGAAGTGTGAGAGGAGGTATCTATTGGAATTACATTTTCAGTCTTGGTAAATTTTAACTTCTGATATGATATGTAACCTGCTTTAACATCTAGCTAGAATCCTACATTGAAGTGGTGAAGGGACTGGTGGACAATTGTACCTAGGTGAGCTCCCTTCAGGAAGCACCCGAAGAGAGATCATGGAGTGCAACATCCTATACCTTGTAACACTATAGGGGCACACTCCTGGGAGACTTCATTTCATCTGTACCAGGGTCCACTCTTCACCTGGAAAGGAGGGAAAGGGATGCATGACAAGAATGACCGGAAGATATACGCAGAATCCAAAACCTGCATCAGACTTTCAGAAGTATTATATGCATAGTGTGGATAGGGCACATTAGGCCATATATAGTGGGTCAACTCCAGTCCCAAACCAGATGGCACCCGATATTCAGCTTCTGGGCTGTGAAAGAAGGAGGGTCCCTACCATCTTCACCTCAAGCCCAGGAAAGCAGAATGGGAAAATAACATCTGCCCTGAAACTGATAATCCATAGTCATTTCCAAAAGGTTGATATGCAGAAAATATTCCTCTGAATACCTGTCTCTGGAGAGTGTAGCAATGTTGAGAATTACCCTCCATCCAGAAAGAGAGGCATCAATGTATAGATGTAAGTTGGGTCAAAGGAACAGCCCTATACCCCAGGTTGTGTTGGAGCAGTCAAGCCATCAAGTTATTGAAGAAAGAAGATGGAACAGTACAGTGGGAGAAGTAGGCACCGATATGACTAAAACCCAAGATCTGTTTCAAAGAAGAATCATCACTGGTAGCTGTGACAGCTAGCTGTTCAGAATGATGGGGAGGGGGGGGCAAACAGAGAGGCAAGATAACAAGGAACAGACAAAGAGTAGCCCAAAATGACACCCGAGAATAAGTTGCAAACAGAGAACTAGCAAGTCAGAAAATCAAGGAAACAACAGAAGACTGTAAGCAAGCAAGCAGCCAAAGTCTGGAATTCAAAAGAGTTGGGAACACTTTCAAAGATCAGGATAGTAGGCAAGTAGGCAAGACAAAGGTCCCAGATATAAGAGGAAGGGATGCAGACACCCAACAAAAGAGATCCCAAGAACAAGGAAACCAAGTTAAGTTAGAGGCAGGACAAGAACAAATGAAAACCACAGGTGTCCCCATCAAAACTATAAGGACAAAAAGATGAACCTCAGTGAAGCAAAGATAGAGCAAAAGCAATGTAGCACGAAAGAAAGAAAGGCAGTTGATAAAGTAGAATATAAACACAAAAACTACAGGAAAAAACACATGAATACAGGTAGTGCCAAAGAAAGGATGAGCCTATGATCATGTGCTAGTGCTCTGGTGGATTACCCCTGTTGGAGGTCATGTTACCCTCCTACTGGTGAAGAGCTACAGCATTATATATGAGTGGAAATTTTTTCAACGCTTTTGGCATTCATAGAAAATTCCATGGCAGTTATTTGTGAGATATCTTTTAGTGGTGCAGAAAGGTAAGTAACATTTCTAAAACCCTTTTTGCCCTACCATTAGCAATACCACACTACTTGAATGGCTTAAAAGACTGATTAACTAAAACATCAAAATATTTGTCTTCCATAACACTGTTAAGTTCCTTTCCATCATATTATAGTTCTAACTTAAATTATGACAACCCAAACATATTACTTTGTATTTATTATAACAAGCCATGTGTTAGTTATTAATTTTATAAAGCAATAGCAGCATCCTCCTAACAGTCACTGATCACTTCAATCTTCTCCTTCAATCACCAGAATCATCCTAGTAGAATACTTCCTAGTAAGTCAATATCCTTTCTTATATAACAAAACCAAAACTTTAAAAAATATTCCAAAAGGGCTCAAACTAGTGATTTGTAGAGATAGAATTTCTCTTTTAACTTGTAATCAATGTGTTTTTAAAAAAAATTCTAATAGGTTTACTACATAACGTTTGAAGACAACAAGGGCCCTTCACGGTCATCCTATTCATTTCATAAAATGACACTCATTTGCCTGTATCCAACCCTGACTCC